>NC_052518.1:78412862-78651905 GCF_014356525.2 Nilaparvata lugens | reverse complement strand
ATAACATAAACTGGAGCGCAGAGTATTTTGTAATTCATTCTATATTTCCTTCTCAACCTGTAACGTATAGCTTGCGAGATCTAAACGGAGAAGTAATTAGTGGTAGGTTTTATGCAGAAGAAATTAAAAAAACACAATAAATGAATCGGAGAGACAAGTGTATTGATTGAAAAATATTAAAACGAGATAAAAAGGACTGCTTGTGAAATGGATTGGGTTTTCAACTCCTAGTTATATTAGTAAGGATCAACTATTAGATGAAAAATAATCTTTTGTAAATAACACGTACATTTATTGTAAATAATCTATTGTAAATATCGCATGCATTTATTGTAAATAATCTATTGTTAATCTATTGCAAATACATTCCATTCAGTGTAAAAATATGACAAAGATTTGGTGTAAATATAATACGTCTCTATCAAAAAATGCTTCTCAGTTTCATTTTAATCTGAAGTTTTATTTGCTAAGGCTCAAGCGTTCTCGTGAAGAGGGCGCGCGTGAGAAACTTCTATCAGCGCATTGAAAGGGGAGAGCGCTTGCATCCCGATGTGATAAGCAATGGTGTCTAGTCCACAATCTCTTCCTCCTTGATAACTTATCAGTTCCTTATCAGATCGCATGCTGTACACGTGACTAACATGATTCCGATAGTAAATTTCGACAATGTTATAAGAGAGAAAGAAATGCCAACATGGTGTAAAAATGGTAAGTTATTACCACATAATGCAAGGATCCTTATAATAGGCTCTTCAGGTTGTGGCAAGACCAATTTACTATTTAATTAATTTTTTCAAAGAATGGGTTGAGATTTAAAACTATATACTTGCACACGAAGAGCGAGTATCAAGATAAGTACTTGTTTTTGAGAAAAGTCTTTTCAAAAATGAAGGGTATTGAATTTCATATAAACAGCAATTCGGAATCTATAGCTCACCCCAACAAAATTCAACAATATTCTCTGGTCATTTTCGATGACTTTCAACTTAATCACGTGCCTCAAATAAGAGAATATTTTACCATGGGTCGACATCGTAATATTGACACTGCATATTTAATTCAGAGTTATGGGGCAACGCAGAAACATTTCACTAGGGACAACGCAAATATGATTATAATCTTCAAGGTAGATTTATTGAGTCTGAAATTAATTCACAGAGATCATGTTGGGGCAGATATTACTTATAAAGATTTCGTTAAACTTTGTCATACAGTTTGGAATCGTAAACCTCATAATTTTCTAACTATTATGACCGAGTGTGGAATTAATAGCGGGAAGTACCGAGATTCGCTCGATACATTTCTTACCGTTCAGTAGAGATTAATTCTTTGTGCAGTCATGTTGTCATACGGCAGGAAGCTGAATAGAAAGGAGGTTGGTTTAATCGAAAAGATTAAGAAATTGAGAAAAGTAATTAGAGAGAAGCATAAAAGCTTAGTCAATTTTGAAAAGCGATCGGAGGAATATAATAGGAAAACGCTCTCTCCGTTAATAGAGCCCATAATTGAACTGGGAAAAAACAAATTCTCACACTCTGATGTAAAACCAAAAAAGGAACAGGTAAAAGAGGAGAGTATGGAAATTGATGATAATGAGGAGGGAGATGAACAGAGTTATGAGAGTTCAGCAGACAATTTTTTAAGCTCGACTAAATTTGAAAACAGTTTACTTGGTTCTAGCAGAAACGACAATGTGCTGTCACAATATCTAAAAACGTTTCATGCGGAAAAACAGAATAATTCAATCAGTTATGGAATTTCATATAATTCTAAAGATGACGTGTATTATATTGGTAATCAGCAAGTAATATTTGTTGATGGTTATATAGATATTGATAGTGAAAGATTTCGATTAACACGCGGTCTACTCGAGTTGTTATTCAGTGCTAGACCAAACTCAAATCTTTATAATGAGAGAGATCTGGATAAGTATAAAAAAATCTTAACACTTACAGGTATACATTTAGATCGAAGAGGTTATGTTAAACGAAATCAGGGAATTAAATCACAATTGATTCAAAAGTTATTTCCCAGTAAAAAAATTAGTAAAAAGAAGGGTTGGGGTTTATTGAAATTTGCAAAAAATAATTCTCATGATAGAATTTATCAATACTTTGATAATTTTGACGAATTAGTGCAAAGATTAAATTTACTCTATTCCTCAAAAGCTAGTGGGAACACTGGGCATGATGTGGAAATAGCAAGTATAATTGAAGAGCTGAAAGAAGCAAAATTAATTGTTTAGTGTCACGATGACTCTGCATCGATTCGGACGAATTGATACACCTAGCGGAGCTAGTCTTACGTGTGATATTGACTCGATAACACAGAAGATAATCGAATCGATAAATCAGCAAGGAATCAGCGAAGCTGTGAAATTTTATTTAGATTCGCAAATAACCAAACTCGTTTCGGAAAATACAAAGAATATTGGAGTGAGCATAATTGAAAGAGAACATATTCTAAGCACCTTACAAAATTTCAGTAGTAATATCGATAAAGCTATTGGAGAGAGAACTCAAACTCTAGAGAGTGCTTTAGGGGAAGTGAAAACTTTAACAGACAGCTTTTCATCTCAGTTGCTCAGTATTAACAACGATAAAGTTGATAAGGCTTATTTAGATGAAAAATTAAAAGCCGTATCAGATAAAATTAAGAATTTGGAGGTGTTGGACAGAAACTATCTCAATACTAAATTGAAACAACTTAGTACAGAAATTTTTACTAAAGTAAATGAAACTCACCCATCGGGAATTGATAAGCAATTTAGAATCTACTTTGCAGAAATTGATTAGTTCTTCAATAACAAAGGAAGAGTTTGAAAAACGATTATCTGAAATGGCGGGTGCAATAAAAGCTAATATTATGGAGGGTATTGAGCAGTTTATTACAAAAGATGCTATTGCTATTCTGATTAAACAAATTGCAGAAAAGTATGCAACTAAAAATGATATTGAAGATTTTATTAAGAAAAACGAGATGGTAGACGCTGTGAAAAGTGTTCGTGATGAAATAGCTGAGGCAATTAAAAATTCGGAAGAGGGTGCTGTCATGAGACTGCAATGTTCGGCGCCCTTCATTGAGTACCTAAGTCTATTTATCCACAAAATGGCGTATGATATAGTATCAAAATATGCCGAAGTTTCTTTCCACATGAATTGGATCGAAGCGAAAGATCATGGGCTTAACGAACATCAGGTAGTACAAATTATTACAGAAAAAATGGATTTGGTCAAGTATAAAGACTTTATATTGGCGCCGAAAACATAAAATCTTGAGTTGAGTGTGAGAGAGTGAATGTTTCAGTCTAGACATTTTTGAGTATTTCGATAAATCTTTTAAAGGTAAAGTGAGACAACACCTATAGTTTCAGTCTAGACCTCCATGATTGGCATTTTTGAGCATGTCAATAAATCTTTAAAAAAAGGTTGTACAAGTGAACTTTAACACCTATAGTTTCAAATTACAGTGTAGACCACCCTGATTGACATTTTTGAGCATATCAATAAATCTTTAAAAAAAGGTTGTACAAGTGAACTTTAACACCTATAGTTTCAAATTACAGTCTGCACCACCCTGATTGACATTTTTGAGCATGTCAATAAATCTTTAAAAAAAGCTTGTACAAGTCAACTTCAACAGCTATAGTTTTCACCCTAGTCATTTTTGACTATGTCGATAAATCTTGAAGAAGGTTGAGCAAAGTAACTTTAACAAGTAACACTTGTCACATAAATCGATTTTTTTCATACAACGGTTTTCGTTGCAGGAGTTATTAAACGACCTCACAGGGTGCGGACCAGATGAGAGACGCGTGCGATCAAATGCACCTGTCACTTTACTCTAAAGAGCTAATATCTTCCCATACTAGATTCCTTCCTTTTGTAATGCTGGTGAGAATCGTTTCACACTATACCCACGATCAAATGGAACTTGATTCTTCCCTCCTTTACTCGCTTTCGTAAAGGGTGTGGGAAAGAGATAAGAATCAATTGAGCCTGTCATCATAGTAGAGCGAAATGAATGTAGTTCAATTTGTTAGTATAGCATTAGATGTGGAAAGAATTGATTCTTATCTCCTTTCGGAAAGGGTGCAGGAAAGAGATGGCATGAGTAAAAGAAGGAGATCTCTATCTCTATCCTCATCATAGTAGAGCGAAATGGATTCACTTCAATTTGTCACTATAGCATTAGATGTAGAAATATGAATTCACTTTAATTTGTCACCAAAGGAATTTTTCCCTCTCAAGAGATTTTTTCCCCCACATCTTTAGAATTCACCTCAATCTGTCACCATAGCATTAGATGTAGAAATATGAATTCACTTCAATTTGACAGTAGACAGAGGGAATTTTTCCTCCTAAAAGGGAAATTTTTTTTCCCTCACCTGGAGAGAGAGAGAGAGAGATATCTCCCTCTCTCTCTCTATCCCCCTCACCTCCACTGGACAGGGGGAAGGGGAAATCTATTTTTAGAAAGAGAGAGAAAGATATATCTCCCTCTCTCTCTCTATCCCCCTCACCTCCACTGGACAGGGGGAAGGGGATTTAGAAAGAGAGAGAAAGATATATCTCCCTCTCTCTCTCTATCCCCCTCACCTCCACTGGACAGGGGGAAGGGGAAATCTATTTTTAGAACACCCCCCGCCCTACAGGCGGGGGGAAGGGGAGGAGGGATGGACGAGGGGGGAGAGGGGGGAGGGGGAATCAAAATCCCAATCCGCTTGTAAGCCACCGCTTAAATAAACTGGGACCACATAAATATCTTGCTTTACAAATTTGATCACATGTCTACCATTCAAAATACTAGTTGTAATATAATCTCTCATAATTTTCCTTATTGTGATTAGCTGACCTTTTTTCGCCATACCAAAGTGAGCATCTCTTAATGCGAATTCCCAGCTTAAAACATAATCCTTCAAATAATTTTCATAAACTATATGGTCTCCCTCTTCAACATGCGTTTCCAACAAGTAGATATATATTGCGAATCCTGGAGCAAATGTCCCAGAACCGCCTTCAACCTCAAGGTCACCCAAGACGATCCGAACCTAACCTCAAGGTCACCCAAAACGACCCAACCTAACCTCAAGGTCACCCAAGATGACCAAACCTAGCCAAGTTCACCCAAGATGACCAAACCTAGCCTCAAGGTCACCCAAGATAACCAAACCTAACCTCAAGGTCACCCAAGATGACCAAACCTAACCTCAACGTCATACAAATCAAAAAAAAAATTTAAAAAAAAAAATGAAAATAAATCAAAATAAATCAGAAGGCCTCTCACCCACTTGTGAAGCATATATAGTGTGCACAACAGTGTAGGACCATCAGTGTTCAGCCACAAGCCATACAAGAGAGACATCCCTATCTGTGTGTGTGTTATCAAGTTTCATAGAACCCTGCATTCCAAACATTACAGTGCTAGGCAGCTGCATATCCATAGAATCCAAAGTTTCATACATTACAGTGCTAGACAGATGTATTTCTCAGTGTTTCACTAAGACACAGCCACACCGCCGCTGTTTTTTGATCTTCAATTGTGTAGAAAAAGGTTAGTACACAAGTATCCATTTAAATATATGTTTTCTGTGTAAAAAGATGTCATCATATTTGTTAATTCAGCATAAATATTATATTGGAAAAGTTGATTCAACAAGAGATATCCATCGTAGTGTAGTGGTTAGCACTTCTGATTTTCATTCTAGAGGACTGGGGTTCAAATCTTTATTGTATATAGGGATGTAGGATGATTGGTTATGGAATGTAGGTATTGATTGATTGATTAGCTGCCTTTATTAAAAACCTAGGAGGGCGAAGTTAGGGCGCAGCCGGCCCTCTCTTACACTTAACCCTCCAATACAATTCTAAGTAAAACTAAAACACTATACAACAAAGATTATAAGATAAAATAAAACAATTTACAGAATAATGAAATTTTCAAATGGCGAATGAAAGAAAGAGAAAAAAAACAAAATTTCTTTCTAATTTGAATCAGTGAAAATAATACAATAAGAAAAAGAGAAAACTGAAAAGTGAAAATGGAAGAAACGTCAGTTCAAAATCAATAGATATCATTTCGATAGAAGAAAAAAGAAGAAAGAGAGGAATAAATTAAAGAAGGAAGAAAGGACACACACACACACACACACACACACACACACATACACACACTCACACACACACACACACACTAACACACACGTTAAGATTTAGTGAACATTCCAGCCAAGTCCACCACCTCTGATCCACCGCAAGACAGCCGCACCGAACCGACGATGTCCCTCAACAAGCCTTAGCTCAGCAGGCAGAGAATTCCACAAACTACAGGCTGTCACAAGGAACGACTTGTTGTACATAACAGTCCTATGTGTTGGGACAGCCAGCAGATGGGATTCATGCCGCGTTCCTCCATGACCAAAGTCACCCAAGTAATGGTACTCTACTGCCAGATACTTAGGGGTTTCAGTTTTCAATATCTTATAGAGGAAGCACAAAGCATGATGTGATCTACTCTCACGCAGCTTCATAAGTTCAAGTCTGTTAAAGTATTCAGTTACATGGTTGTCACGTCTCAGGTTAAAGATAAAGCGAACACAGTAATTATATGCATGCTGCATCCTCTGCAGAAGTTGAACTGTCATGTCAAGAGTCACAATGTCACAGTAGTTGAAGATCGGGAAGATCAGAGTCTTGACCAACATAACCTTCATTGAAGAGGGAATGAAGTCAGAGATCCTCTTCAATGTCATAATCCCCCCAATGACCCTGTTACAAGTCTGAGTCACATGGCTGTTCCAGTCAAGAGTCCTTGTCATTGTGAGTCCTAGATTTTCCACGTCAGAACTGTATTGCGATTGTATGTTATTCAATTTTATAAATGGTCTGTTAGTTATGTCAAGTGTGTTTAAAAGTCTTAAATAACCTATGACTATTGATTTTGATTTAGTTTCGTTAATTTTCAGTCCATTATTCTCAGTCCATTGTACCAAACGAGTCAAGTCAGCATTAACTTCATCAACTGTGACGTTGGAGTCATTTTTCTTCCAGTGCCAGTATACTTGCAAGTCATCGGCATACAGGTGATGTCTGGTCATGAGTAGAGTGCTTGTTACGTCATTTATGTAGATGCTGAACAGCAGAGGATCCAATACCGAACCCTGAGGAACTCCTCTGTTCACTTCACGCCACCGTGAAGAGGCATCCCCGACTCTCACACACTGACACCGACCCTGAAGATAGGACCTCACCCATGCCACACTGGAGTTGGAAAAACCTAAGTTTCTGAGTTTATAGAGTAAAGTGGGATGGAAAATGCTATCGAATGCCTTACTAGAATCTATTAGGACTAGAACTGTTAGCTCTCTACCATCCATAGCCCTACGAATGTTGTCAGTGACTCTCAGGAGTGCAGAGGTGGTGCTATGACCACTACGGAACCCCAATTGAAAGTCACCAATCAATCCAGAACCATGGATAAATGAGCTTAATTGGGATGAACGATAATTTCCAGAACTTTGGACAAAACAGACAATAAGCTTATAGGCCTGTAATCGGATAGAGAGAGAGTTAGGGATCTTGTTCAAGAGAATCACTATAGATAGCTTCCAGTCATTAGGAAAAAACGGACGTTAAAAGTGAGGTATTGATCAAATGGGTGAGAAATAGGAGGATAAAAGGAAGGATAATTTTGATGAACTTAATCGGGATACCATCTGCACCAACAGCATTACTCTTCACTCAATGAACAGCCAAGAAGACCTCTTGCTCCGTGACATTGGAGAAGTAGAAGTCCTCATTGGGATGAAAATCAGGCAGAGAGTCAAAGTGAGCATGAGCTTGGTCCAAACCCACAGGGATGTCAGTGAAGAAGTCATTGAGATCATCCAGCAAGTGAGCTACAGTCGGTACCTGCCTCTCCTTGCCAGCCCCAATCTCCCTCAGAGCATGCCAAAGAGATGAAGTTGATGATCGCTTTGAGGAGATCAAGTTACAATAGAATGTAGCTTTCGCATTTCTAATTGTTTGCTTGCAAGAGTTCCTCAAACGCTTATAATGTTTGAAATCATTGGGGCTTTTGAAGCTCTTGCAATTTTGCACCAATAATCTCGATCCCTCATTAGCTGGCGTATCTCATCTGTGAACCATGGAGCAGGATCTCTGGTTACTCTGCAATTTTTTAAAGGAACATGTTTTTCAAAAAGAGAAACTATATTGTGGTTAAGAATGTCCAACATAACATTAACATTGTTAGTTTGGAATATCTGTAACCAGTCAAGGTTAATTGCATCATTGAACAAATTGTGGTAGTTTATATTCTTGTAATCTCTATAAGTGATTATTTTTGGTTTAGGTTTAGGCCTCTTAATATTATAAACTAGGAATATCATATCATGTGCAGAGAGGCCTGGAAAGGGGATCTGCCCATGGCACACAGCTGCTCTCACATCAGCAACTGCAATAAGATCAAGCAATGTGTCTGAAGTGGATGTATGGTGCATAGCTTGGAGAGGCAGCAAAGTCATACCATTCGCAAAAAACATATGGTCAGTTGTATTTTGTCATGAGTATCAGGTCCAAGTAAGTCAGTATTGAAGACACCCATGATAGCCACATGTTCATAGGGCACCATCAGCTCAAGTAGTGCTTCCTCAAATTCTGACATATACCCAATATGAGGCAGCCTGTAGCAACCTGCTATTAACATTTTAACTCCGTTACACTTAACCTCAATAAACATGTATTCAGGTCTAGCTGCACGGGAGGTATCAGAGGAAAACTTATGAACAGGCAGCAGAGAACGCTTGACAAACGCAGCAACCCCTCCCCCATTCTTGTTTAACCGGTCATTCCGAATGAGCACATAATCCTCGAGTGCAACAAGTCGATTAGGGATTGTCGGTTTCAGCCAGGTCTCGGATACAAGAATGATGTGACAATCTTTGCCCTCGAAAGTGTGCCTAAATTCATCTATATGACAGAGAAGGGATTGCGCATTAACATGAGTGATCTTAAGTTGATCCGGGAAAGGAGAGAATGCCTGCTTGAGGGAATCGCCGACACTCAGCATGGCCGCGCCATCATCCTGCTGTATAGACAAGGTGGCTGTGACGAAGCAGCAAGGCAGAAGAGGGGGGTGAATCGGCGAAACAATGAGAAGCTACAAAAAAGACACTTACCACATTCATACTGACACACACACAAAGAAGGAAATGATAGAAGAAATATAGAAATCATAAGAGATAGAAGAAGAAAATAATCAAGTGAAGAAGTCGAGCGCTATGAAACTATAAGATAACGCTATATTAAAATGGAGAGATAAAAAACAAAGTAATGTACAGCAGTAAGCAATGAGTCGGAACACTAGCTACAGGGTTGAGCTGTTCGGCTCCTAAAAGATAAAATTGAGGTTCTAATTCGGTTTTTGTGATAATAATTGTGAAAGAGAAAACGAATGACAGATCAAAAGTATTTCAGTTCTTGGTAGATGCTTGAAGGTGCCATGATTGTAGCTCCTTTTATACCTCCTCCTCCCACACAATAGATGACTCATCCTCCTTCACTTTTTCCTGTTTATACCATTTAGGGCAGAAGTCCATGTGACAAGGTTTTCTGCTGACAGAGTCTAGAATCATTTTGCAGAACACACATTGCACATATCCGTTTATGTCTTGGAAAAACCCTTGTTCAGCTAGTGTGCTTGCATTTTCCTCATCGCCATCATTGAACGACTTCAAACGATCATCATACAAAAGCATCCAATCACCCCTCTCATTGGCAATGGTGACATTGTGTGTCAGTCTTTTGAGTATAAATCTGCAATTTGGATTAGCATTTTTATGAACTTCTCTTGGATTATCGGTCTTGGTCCAATGACTAATATAAATGTGACAAAATGCACAGCATACTGTATCACTCTCACCAGTGTAGTAGAAGCCTTGTGCAGCAATATTCTCTGCAGAAAGTTCTGGCGAAATATTTCTCCATTTTTTGAATGATTTTCGTCTCTGAAGTTCATAGTCCCAGACATGAGATTGATCACCCATCACTATAAAAACTTTGCACAAAACTGTAATCACTGCTTTACACTTCTTCTCACAAGATTTCCATCAACTGAATATAATAGAACAATGCTCACTCCTTTTATACAGCTCTCATGAGTCCACCTGATGTCAATGGTTATTTATAGCAATGATTCATTTTTATTAGTAACTGAAGTATATTTTGTATGAGATCATTCTTATCACAATGTCCAGCTCTCCAATGATGATGTTACTCATTATCACTCTGGCATAGCCTTTTTTGCAGATGTTTCATCAACTTCTTCATCATCAGTGCTCCTTTTACATGACAGAGAATGATGTCCAAATGCCAAAGTATGAACTCCATCTTCAAGGATATGTCTTTTCTCATCAGCATTGCTTAACACCTTCTTTTTCTGTACCAAAGTCATGATTTGATGCTTCCTGGTACCGAACATTACCTGCTTCCTAGAGATGTCTTTGTTCTCATAGAGGCATTCGAGGAAGTCCTGAAAGGTGATGTATCGTTTAGCATCTGGGTGTGATTTTAACAGTTCTTGCCCCAGTATTGGTCTCCTCACTCCTTTAGCTTTCTTTATCAAACCACTCTTCAATTGGTTTGGATCTTTGGTGAAGCATCTGCAGGCATACAGCTTTGATCGTAGACCTATATATTCATGAGGAGCTCTGCCTGCATATTCATCCTTGAACTTTCCAAGTACCATCTTGTTTGTGTCCGAATAGCATGGGTGGTCAGTTGGATACTCGGATGTATCAAAGTTGTCTTTCAGTTGCTGGTTGTTGATGATGTCGTTGTATAGGTTCTCAGTTTCCACGATGTAGAATAAGCTATCAGTATCCTGATAAAGCAGTTGCAGGTTCTCTTTGTATGTAGGTTTCATCACATCATAGTGGAACTGGTACATAAGGGTCTTGCTTATGTCCAACACTGTCAAACCAATGTAGATAGGTTTGTTCAGCTCTACTTTTTCCTTATGCAATGTTACAGCACAGATATTCTCACCAAAGATGATGCGGTCCTTGTAGGTTGGTCAGGCAATCAGTTTTATTAGACGTTTCTCATTGTTGACAAGCTACATATTCATACTCTTTCTCACATTCTCCATTGTCTTGCCAAAAACTGCATTGTTCATTAATTTGGAAAAAAATTTCTCAAACTTGTTCTTTGACTGTTGTTGAAGTCTGGTGTTTAGCATGATGTAGGGTGCTAGGAAGTCCTCCTGCTCAAACCTTACACCTCGATGAACTTTAGTGATTTTCAATCCATGTTGTACTGCTTGCTTGAGGGTGCGGTAATGACATACATATTGTTCACTGTTGCTTAGAGTTGTCATCAATCTCAATGATCCTGATTTTAGAGTTTTTCTGTTCTCTGCCAGAAATGGGAAGTCATTGTGCTCATCATGCAATTCAGAAGGGTACTCAATGTCCACCTCCAAGATGTAGCCAATCTTTTTAACATCTCCAACACCATCAATACCTCTGCTCACCCCCTCCAACTCATCTTTCTTCATCCACTGGAATTTCCGGCATGGAAGTGGTTGGCACATTGCCCAGCCGTACAGGTTGTTCGCAACTGTGTACAGGAGATATGATGTAGGCTTCTCAGGGTCGATAGGCGCTCCTGTGTAGGCATTGTTGGCTACAGCATGTCGATGAACTCATGTTGTTATGCCACCTCTGATGCCTCGTTCAATGAACATATACATATCATAGTCAGTCAGAAGTTCTAGTTCAACTTTTGTATACTTCAGCATAACATCAAAGGAGAAGCCTGGTGATGTGAAGTAGTGTGCACAATCCAAGTTATAGTTTTTCAAGCACATATCTCCAAAAATTCAAAGACATCAGCCAGAAGGAGAACATCTGTTTTGAGGTATAGGTCACTGTACTCTCCCAAGGTCTTGCAGTCGAATTTCTCCCACACTTGTTGAGCATGTTCATATGCCTCATCACTGATGTGGCTGTCAGTTAGCTTACTGAAAAACGTCTCCTTTAGTGGTAGAGAGGTCTCCTTCAGTTTCTCCCACGAGTCACAATATTTGTAGGGGAACACACCCTTTCTGGGTTCCAATTCCAGTTTGTCTCCAAATTCTCTAGCTGTATGTGGTAGCACTGTTGACACTTCTTCAGTAGACTTGACAAGGTTGGTGACTAGGTTGTCCAAGCTGTCCGGTGTGAATCTAAAGGTATCTATGAATTGTAGGTGCAGTTGTTGGGAAATTTTTTTGGTGAATGATATGTACTTTTCCGATGTGTTTGGGATGACAGTCAGCTGCTTTTTATTGGTTCCAAGGTGCAGTATGATCAAGTGAGTGTCATAATTGGAAGAGTAGTGAAGAAAAACAGGAATGAATTTTGTACGACATCTTTGAAGGTTGCACTTGTTGCACAGAGCCTTCTGGTAGACTCCTGTTATATGACAATGATCATACACCTTGTCACCATTGAATGGTTTCTTGCAGGCTTCGCAGTTGGTGGCAGCATTATGCCTGGCTTTCTCCCTCTCAAAAAGTGCCTGGATGAGGCAATCAATCATCATCAAATAAAGATGCTTCCTTATTTGACGATGATTGATTGCCTCATCCAGGTCTCTCACATGCATGGTCAGAGTTTTGATGAAGTGTTTGGCTGCATCAGGTCCTCTGTAGACAATTGGATCCTTAGGGATGAGGTTAGTGATTGTCAGCCATGATAGAAACAAGTCCTTATCTCTGACAAAGTAGAGGCAATAACTCATTGCTGTGTGATGTTGGATCACTTTGGTAGCCTTCCCAATCCATTGCTGCTCTTCCTCAGATTTCTCCAGTAGACATTCAAAATATGCATAGGCCACCAATGGTAGTCTAAATTTATTCAAATGTTTCTCGAATTTCATTGTTGGTCGGCTTCCATCTTCCTTGAGTTGAGGCATGATGATCCTAGCAGTCTTGTTGTTGGCACAGTACTCCTCATGATCTTTCATCCTCTGCTCGCCATTATTGTTGATGGTATAGTGTGTGAAACATCTGCGACAAATGATGATGTGGTGTCCGTTTTTAGTGAGTTGAGATCTAACAAGTTTTTCAAAGTTTTTTATAAAACAGTAATGGCTATTGATATCCTCCTCTTTTTCTTCATGAGTGGTGGTTGCTTCACTGATGTCCTGAGTGGCTTCACTGCTGTCCTGAGTGGTGGTGGCATCACTACTATCATTTTCATGGAGTAGTAGTAAATTGAAATGATCATCCTTCATTTCCTCTGACACACGTCTTGGAAAGATGATACACTTGGAATCAAGACAATATATATTAACTGATACACTCGGATTATCCCTCTCAAAACAGTCAATTTGATTGATGGTGGTGGGGAAATATATCCTGTTGAAATTGTGTTTTTCAACGAGCTGATGATACCTATTGTTAACACGTTCAGGACTTGCTCCTTGCACATGTTTGGCAAGGATTGCCCATTTGAAACATTGTTGATCGGTATTCTCTGGGTTGATGATAGCTTTTCTTGCTACAATTTTAGCTGGCAGTTCAATGTAAGAAGATCCTCGAAGTGGTTTGTGCTTGCTCATGCGTATGAGGAGACCGTCGATGATGAGGAAGCTCCATCCACTAGAGTTGCCTTCGATCTTAGCCTCTTCTTCCAACAGCTTCTTGCATGCCTCCCTGATAATTCCAGCAAGATCGTTGATATTAAAGATTGAATAGTTTGGAGTCTTGAAGGCCACATTCTGGAACTCCTCCTGCTCGATGTTCTTCTCATCAAGGTGTCTGCGTTGCTATGTAGCCTCCAACACCAGGTTGACCTTGATTGACCCATGTGTCTGGAACTCCTCACCTATCACATCAACGATCTTTGTATGTTGGCTGTTTAGCAGAGAGGGGGAGTCCTTTGCAGGATTGGGTGAAGAGTTTTTGTTGTAGAACAGTGTCCAAAGGTTGTTGTTGAATGCCTCCTCCAACATGCAGAACTCTCCTGATGAGCTGCTGGTCTGCTGACATCTGGTAGCTTTGTTCATCTGTAACATACATACAAGCAACTTAATAATAGAGTACAATATAGGTGGCAATCATCATCTAGAGTGACATAACCATGACATGTCTGGCACTGTGATGTTCAGCACACAATTACTATGCTACTGAAAGAAATGATGTTGGAATCAATATTTTGAGGTTAGGTCGGAAAAAGTTACAAGTAACCTATCTTTCATCAGCCCAGTTCATTGTCCACAAACATATAGATCTGCTGACATATTGTTCAACAGGTCGCATTATTCACAATATTTATATTTTTTTTTTTTTTGCATTATTGGATAGCAACACAACAAATAAAATAAGTGAATTAGCCATATAATCAATATTTACAGCTTCATCTTTCAAACCTGAATCATATTATTGACAGCAATAGTGGTACATTATATGAGAGCTATACAAAGTTGTTTCAAATGGTCAAGTTGTTATTCATATCATTTCATATATGGTTTTTCAGTCAGTACATGTGCCTAACTTTATGCTATCCCTCTACCTACCTACATTCCATAACCAATCATCCTACATCCCTATATACAATGAAGATTTGAACCCCAGTCCTCTAGAATGAAAATCAGAAGTGCTAACCACTACACTACGATGGATATCTCTTGTTGAATCAACTTTTCCAATATAATATTTATGCTGAATTAACAAATATGATGACATCTTTTTACACAGAAAACATATATTTAAATGGATACTTGTGTACTAACCTTTTTCTACACAATTGAAGATCAAAAAACAGTGGCGGTGTGGCTGTGTCTTAGTGAAACACTGAGAAATACATCTGTCTAGCACTGTAATGTATGAAACTTTGGATTCTATGGATATGCAGCTGCCTAGCACTGTAATGTTTGGAACGCAGGGTTCTATGAAACTTGATAACACACACACAGATAGGGATGTCTCTCTTGTATGGCTTGTGGCTGAACACTGATGGTCCTACACTGTTGTGCACACTATATATGCTTCACAAGTGGGTGAGAGGCCTTCTGATTCATTTTGATTTATTTTTGTTTTTTTTTTTTTTTAATTTTTTTTTTTTCATTTTTTTTTTTAATTTTTTTTTTTTTTGATTTGGATGACTTTGAGGTCAGGTTGGGTCGTCTTGGGTGACCTTGAGGTTAGGTTGGGATCATCTTGGGTGACCTGAGGTTAAAGGCGGTTCTGGGACATTTGCTCCAGGATTGGCTATATATATCTACAAAACAAAACAAAACAATCAAACCTCATTAAAAAACTAAACAATTGAGAATATGGCTTTCCCTTTAAGCCTGCTACATTGAAGACCATAACACTTAACTCAATAGTGTGATTGTCCTGATCATGGCTGATGGCCATGCCTCACAGTTGCATCACGCATTGCAGCATCGTTGCCTCGCTCCTGTTGCTCTCTCGTCGCCTGCAGTAGGTCTCTGCATGATTTCCCAGCACCTCCCGCAATTTCTGATCCGCATCCTGGTTCCTGAATGTTAACTCTCCATTCTCATCCATTTCAAAAAATACTCCAATCACGCTCAGGTGATCATGAAGAACTCGAACTCTCTCTTGAGGAAGTACCTTCAATATCTCCTTCCTTACCGCAAAAAGTCTCAATCTGGTTTTTCTTGTCTCCTTTGAAAAGTCTTTGTGCACATAAAAGCCGGTCCCTCGGAGCTTCTAGGTATTATTTAGAATGTGTTCAACGTCACTATCATCGGGAAAATGCGCTATCAATGGCCCACCTTCTCTTGATACCCCGAGAGGATGAGCATGATTCATCCACACATCTGGCCTTGATCCCAGATAGTTTACACAAAAGTTTTTCACAACCGACATGGAGTTCAATGCCTTTACGTCATATTTGAGTCCCTTGAATACTAGGTTATTCCTTCTGCTCCTATCCTCGAGATCAACTACACGTTTCGACAATATTTTATTAGAGGTAGTGAGATCGTTTAATTGATTTCTAAGTTTTTCATTTTCTGCAGACACTTTGTCCAACACACTTTTCACTAACGAGAATTCCTGTGCGAGTTTATCGAACTTAGCAGTCATGCGAGTTTCAAAGTCCTCAGAAAGTTTTTTAAAAAGATCACTATCCATCATTGGTTTTGACAAAGTAGGTTTTTTTCTGTTATTAGCGGATTCTTCGGGCTCCGGCAAAATTTTTGAGCGTACACGTTTGTTTGAAACTGTCAGCAAACAGTAACTTTTGATGTCTGTCTGCATAAGTACCACTTTTATTCATACAGCATGCCATGTACTTCATGATACAAACTGGAACTTTACACTTCACTATTACAAAAACATTAATTAGAGTTTATAAAAGCGAAAAATGGTACAGGTTAGGATTGCACGAATTGTATGAAATATTGAACAGGCTTGCTTCAATAAAGTTGAATGAACAAGATGAGAGACTGAACCGATATTGAGTCTGCTCTGCTCGGCTTCCACTACTCAACTCCCAATCAGCAAGATAGAAGAACCCTGGAACCGGACATCTTGGCTGGTCACCAGGTCCCTCACCTCGGGAACCAGCTGTCTTCTGTGGCCAGGATTAGTGTCTCGGGGTCGAGAAAGGCCTTCTCGAACCTCACTTGAGGTCCTCTTGCTATTCCCGATGGAATTAGCAAGATAGAAGAGCCCTGGAACCAGGTATCACTGGCAGCCACCGAGTCCAACAGCTCGGTCATCAGCTGCCTCCTGCAACCAGGGTTGATGTCTCAGGGTCGAGAAAGACCTTCTCAAGCCTTACTTGAGGTCCTCCTGCTTTTCCTGGTCCTCTTCATGATGTTTTTGGGTCCAGTCAGGCTTTTGCCTAAAACCTAACTTGTCACCACTGGTCAAAACAGGCAGGCTGGCTGCTAGAATTCGCAGAAGTTGTCGTACAGTACTCCCCTTCCTGCGAGTGCTGTATCTTGGAGTTTCCAGCGTCTTCTATTAACTACAGTTAAATAGAAGGCACAATCCAAAGTAATTCAAATTCAAATTCAAATTGTTTTATTCATAAAATATTACATATTCACAAAATATAAAAGTGTTATAAATTACATGAATAAATTCTCCCTGCCTGGATGATTTGTCCATGTGCAGGGAGGAGTCGCAAATTATCAGACAGAGGGCAAACACTAGCAATAATAAAATAAATTACAAACTATGAATAATAAATAAATTTGAAAGAATAATAAGAGAGTTTATTTTAATAATAAATTTTAAAACTAAAGATAGAAAAAAAACAATAAATAAATAAAATAAAAGTGTCAGCTCGACGGCGTTTAAAGGGCTGAGTTGGGAGTAATATAGCTTTATTAGCGTGGTACTGTGTGTAATATTTGAATGATATTCTGTGTTCAGAACTAGAAATATTCATCTATATGGAGAATGTAGAAGAGCCTCCACAGCATCTGAACCGATGCAGAGCAGCCAACCGGTCACTCTCCGCTTGTAGACGGCAACGCTAACCCCCTCAGTAGTTGAAATCTCGGCCGGTACATTACGGTAAAGCCAATGGGCTAAATGAAAACAGTTTCCAAGTTGAATTGAATTACTTAAACGGGGAAATTGAATATTTATATGCAATCTGTTTCTAGTGGGATAATAATGTTGAATTTCATTGAAGACAAAGTTACTTTTTTTTATAAAGACAAGTAAATTTTTTACAAATAATTGTTTTATATTTAATACAGCGAATTCTTGGAAAAGTAAATGTGTTGCATATCTATGATTTTTGGCCAATAGTGTTTTAATAAGTGCTCTCTGTGAGACTGCGACAGGACGCAGGACACCCAAGGAGGCACCGCCCCACGCCAAGATGCCATACTCAAGCAATGTCTGCACATATGCATAGCAGACAGAACGACAGTGTCCAGGACTCAGGAACCTTCCCAGCTGTGCAAAAGCATAATTCATTTTACGCAACCTCTGCCTGAGGTACTGCACATGGGCCACCCAACTCAACTTGTGGTCGAATATTATGCCAAGATATTTGTGAGTTGAGACTTGTTCTATCTCAGGACAGTTACAGTCATTGGAGAATGGGTCACCACATGAATGCATCCTGAGCACCCTGGGCCCGGGGCTATTACGAAGACACTTAGACACTTGGAATTACGAAGATAGGTAGACACTTGGATTTCGAAATATTAATTGACAACACATTGTTGTCAAACCAATTTTTTAGTTTAAGGAGATCAGAGGAAGCATTATTGAATGTTTCAGTCCATGAGCAGCCTGTAGACACAAGTGCCGTGTCATCGGCAAAGAGGAATAATTGACCATGTAGGTGCAACCTGGATATGTTATTGATGTAAATGAGGAAAAGTAGGGGGCCCAAGGTACTCCCCTGCACCACTCCATAATCAACTGCAATAGAATCACTGTCTGTGCCATTTAATGATATTCTCTGTGTTCTATGATCAAAATAGCTTCTAAACCATCTTAAGGTGAGATTCTTGAAGCCAATTGCTTCAAGTTTTGCAAAAAGTATATTCCTATCTATTGAATCAAAGGCCTTGGCTAAATCCAGAAAAGAAATTAGAACTTGTTTATTGCTAGATTGTGTGGTAACATACTTGTTAATTTCAAAAAGAGCATCGGATGTGTTTTTAGAGGTTCTAAAGCCATACTGGTTGTTAGAAATGATATTGTTGTTGTCTAAGTAGTTATTGACTTGGATTTTCACGCATTTCTCAATTACTTTAGCTAGAGCAATCAGAAGGGAAATTGGCCGGAAGCTACTTATAATTGATTTCGAGCCAGATTTGTATATAGGTATAACTTTAGCCAATTTGCAAGACTCCGGAAAACTGCCAGAGGAAATACTGAGATTAATTATGTGTAAAAGCGGGATGAGCAGCCCATGCACATTATCCTTCAACAGCTGAGTCGGAATTGAATCCCAACCCGGCGCAGAACGCCCCCTCATGCTGCTCACCACAGTCAGCAATTCATGCTCAGCAACAGGACGAAGCTCAAACACGGCACCGGTAGCGTAGTCAGAGTCCCTCACCTCAGATGGACCAGAGGGTTGGATCACCGCAGCCAGACGCGCCCAAACAGAGGCAAAAAATATATTGAAATCATTAGAAATTTCTCCCACCTTTGGGGGAGGAGCAGGGTTGCCGTCATTGAAAGCATCAACCGGAAACTTATCTTTATGAGTGGGTTGACCAGAAATCTCATTAACAACTGACCAGAATTTTCGAGGGTCTCCTCCCGCTGTATCTATTTTATTTTTATAATAAGTGAATTTAGCTCGTTTTATAGTTGAGTGAAGGACATTTCTATACCGTATATATCTATTTTTTAGAGCCAGGTTGAAAGGTTGATTTTGTGACTGTTTTCTAAGTTTGTCTCTATTGCGGATTGAGTTAACCAAATTATAAGTGATCCATGGTTTTAGCCTCGAATTTTTTGCGTTATTAACAACTTCAATAGTATTGGATGATATTATATTTTGTAAGGTACTGATAAAATTAATTGAGGATGTGTTTAGATCAGTTACAGCTGTTACGTGATCCCAGTTTTGATGAGATATAGAAAGGTTGATGTTGGACCAGTTACGTATTAACTTTACCTCCCGTTGTTCAGGTCTTTTGTTTTCTCGGGTTTGAAGTATAATACATGTAGCAAAATGATCTGTCACAGCTGATTCTATTACTACTGATTTTGCAACAAATTTACTAATCCGTCTTAGAAAAAAATGGTCTAAGCAGCTATTACTGTCCGGTCTTGTAATGTTCTCTATGCACGGTAACTGATTTGCCTCACATAGCGTGTCCAAATAATCGTCACGTAATGGATAAGGATTAGGCTGTAGAAGATCACAATTAATATCTCCACCAAATATACATAATTTGGAATGGCGAAATTCATTATCATAGTACGTAGAGAGACCCTCGATGAACTGTGGAAAGCTGGAATTAGGACTACGATAAACGGCCAACAGATCGAATTTAACCCCCTCCCAATTGAAATTAAGAGATAAGCTCATGGCCACTCCACCCAGCAACAGCTGACTGCAAGTAACGTATAGGCTACTATCAATATAGACGACAATACCATCACTACTATTTAAGTTATTATAGGACCTATGCAGAGTGTATCCATGAATGTTATTTAAATCGCTATCATCCTTAAGCCAAGCTTCCGTAAGGATAATACAATGAAATTTTACTTGAAGCCCTTGCAAAAGAACTACGAAAGAATCAAAGTTTTTATTATAACTACAAATGTTTTGGTGGATAACCCTAAACGCCGTCGATTTGTCAGCATCAATGTTAGCGAAATTATTTATATCATTACAGATAACACAGTCAATTAAAGGAGAATCATAAGCATCTGCATCCAGATTCATTATCTCTAAAGTACACAATAAAAGAAAAGAAGAAGAAAATATACAATAATTGTCGTCGCTTGCCACTCATGGTGCTTTATATGTTAAATATAAAATTTAGCAAGCCGCAAAAAGATAACGATTCATTAAATTGGATAGAGTTTAAAACAAAGTTATCATATTAGGCTTGGTAAGTTATAAATCATGTACAGTATTTGAATTTTACCTATGTATTTTTTACTGACAATGCCTTTATACATGTGTATGTTTTCGGACAGTCGCCTTTAATCTATTCTATTCTAGTAGAAATAAGAACTACTTATTGGATCTACTTACAACTTATTGGATAGATTATGATTATGATTAAATAAAAGAGATCCTCTAAATAAAACAAATAATATCAATATATATAAAAGAATAAAAGAAAAAATATGAAAAAGTAGTTCACTGAACTATCATAATATTATAGAAGAATGTACATATCGTATACAATATGCTGAAGAAAACAAATCTCGTCCGATAGAAATTCTTATAATCCAGTTGTTTCAACTTCAGTAAGTTGAGGATAGTATTACCGTATTGTATTGGTTTTCTTATGCTAGAGTGAGTATAATATAAATATTGAACATTTTCCATCCATTGAATGAAATAAAAGAAAGTTCAGCTAGAAGAACAAAAAAGACATCTTCATGCTCAGAGGAATCAAAAACAAAAACAGAAATTGGATAAAAAACAATTTAAAAGCAGAGTATCCTCTTCCACACCGATCATAGTGCTATCATTATCTCAGATTTTTGAGTGGAGATTTATCACCACTTATCTGCTTTACTGAACAACAATAATAAGGTAGATACAGCACTTTTATCTTAACTCACAACACCTCATTAAATCGTAATGTTGGATTGTTCGAATGTAAAATGTCGATTGATGTCTTTAATAGGAGAAAAAGGAAGAGGATCATGGATATAAGAAAAGAAATTAATAATATTAGAACGGAAAGGATGAAGCGAAAAATATGAGTAAGCAAGAATTTTAGTGCACTACATAAGCATGATGGGCTACATTAAGCTACATGTTAGCTTATGCATTTGCTAGCATTCAGTATGCAAACCAGAAAGTATTATTAATTATATGCTTCGATTTGTACATAATCAATTATTCAATAGAATGAAGGAAGGCTTTGCGATATAGTACACCACAATTCCTCCCTCAATATCTATGAATACTGTTGAATAAAAATTTAATTAACTGAATGAATAGTTTTGTGATCTAATTGAAAAGATAATTGTTCTATATGAGAGTGCAATTCTAAATACAATTTAAGCAAGTGGGTTCAGCCCACTTGTAGCCAACAAAATAGGTTATGGAAATTTCTGAGGAAACCAAATTTTTTTTCGCTTATAAGAGAGGAGTATGAGTGAGAGAGAGGTAAAGGAGTTATGGAATAAATGATAATAAAAGCACTCACTGATTGTCCTCGTCCTCACCACTCTTATCCTCGCCATCATTGATGATATCTGTTGGTTCAGGAGTTTGGGATGCAGATTTAAACTCCTCAAGTTGGTCCAAATTCATGATCCGGAAAACAGGGCTTGTTGCGCTTTTCCTGGCTAACCCATACGGAAGCCAGTTTGTTCGTCTTCAGCAGGGCTCTCGCAGCATTGAAAATGGAACTCGTATGCTGCGCCAGATGTTCATTGATGTAAATCTGTCTGTTTGGAAATTGATTATGAAGTTCTACTGCAGAAAGACCTTTCCTCTGCTTCCTCGCATGAATCCATTCACTTTTCGTCAAACGAGAAACAAAGTTCACGACAATGGGCGGCGGGTTATTTTTATTTCTGTTAGGTAGCCTATGCGCTGCTGAAACATCATATTTATCGTGTCTAATGTTCAACAAGGCTGCTATTCTTTGTAAAATGAAGAAAACATTCTCACCCTTTGTAACAGGGATGCCAGTGATTATAAGATTGTTTTTTCTTGTGTGTTGCTGAAGATCAGCAACCTGCAATTTCAAGAATTTCACTTCACCACAGAGACGAGAGTTCTCAACCACCAACTTATCTATACTTTCTGTGTTCTTACCAAGAATAGATATAGAAAGCTTATATAGAAAGCTTCTAAAGTAGTCGAAGGAGTAAGGATAGACTCTGGTCATGAGCTGCACTCACTCTTTGGCCACATGCTGCTTCCTTCAAAAGTTCTTGACTGACTGTCCGTGCTAGACTGCTCTTCTCTGCTACTCAGCAAGCCTCCTTTGGCAGCCGAGTGGGGTAAGATAAGGGTGCATGGCATAGTTGAGCAGTAGCCCAATGCCTGCATCGCTTGTTGTACAATGAGATCTTATAAAGAGATTACCGAGCATCATCAAAACTAGTTCTAAAATCAATTTCCCTCACTAGTTACAATATACATTGTGACAATACTGTTGTAGACTTGATAGCATTTGATTACCATAGTAATGAACCCTGTAAGACAATGTTTTATACAACACGATAATGGATATTCCGATCAGACTGTGATGATCCTGAATCATATTATTCGACAGCAATAGTGATAAATTCTATGAGAGCTATGCAAAATATTAGTAGATGAACATTGTTTCAAATGATGAAGTTATTTTTTATAATTGATTCACACCATTTTAAATGCCTCCATCCTGTTCACCCAGGCCTCATTTATGCGTGAATGCTGTGTGGATATAGATGGTTCAATAGTATTTCACCCCAGCTGGGCTTGTTAGAGTTGAATGGAGAGGGTCAATGCTCCTCTTGTTCATGTATAACCTCTTCCTGACCCAACTGTCATGGCTTCACCTTGCCAACTTGCTTGCAATATTGGCTGGCCTCATTTTTGAATCTATCCTGCCAATAGGATCGTTCTTGTCATGAGGCATTTACCATCTTCCTATTCATGTCTGAAAATAATATAATTAGCATTGGCACCATGTCTGTTGAACTATCTCTATCTCTCTATCTACTAAGCTGGAGCATCATTGTATTTGGTCTATGCATACTATAGTCATTCATTTTTTCAGATATAGTTCTGGATTTTTCATAATTATTATGATTTTTAGCAGAAGATATCCATCATGGTGTTATGGTTTTACAGTCAGTACACATACCTAACTATCTGCTCTCCCTCTACCTACCTACATTCCTTAACCAATCATCCTACATCCTACATCTATATACAATACACGATTTGAACCCAGGTCCTCTAGAATGAAAAGCAGAAGTGGTAACCACTACACCACGATGGATATCTCTTGCTGAATCAACTTTTTCAATAGAATAGCTATGCTGAATAAACATATATGATGACATCTTTTCAGACAAAAAACATATAATGAAATGGATACTTGTATACTAACCTCTTTTGCACAATTAAAGATCACAAAATTTTGGCAGTCTAACACAGGCTGTGTTCTCTGAACTAGGTGTGCTCCAAAGCCAGTACTAGGAGCTACAGAGCAGCTTCACTGAATGCTCCAAGCCTGGTCACTGGCTAGCTATTAACAGTGACAATAATGCACAAATGCAGTGTGCTCAAAACTAAAACTGTATGATCACAAAACGAATACTAGGAGCTACAAACTTGTGTGGTGTGGCACTGCTGGATGCTGAATAATGCAATGTCTGAGCAGCGGTATGGCTGAGCTCAAAATACAAGTGTAATAAAGTAAGACAAAGAGAGAAGCACTTATCAAAAGAGTATCAGACACACACACACACACACTAGACTCTCTGCTCCAACAACTGATGGTCCTACACTGATGTGCACACTATTTATATGCTCCCCAAGTGGGTGGGAGGTGTTCTTATGTATTTTTATTAATTTTTTTCGGGATTTCTGACCTTGACCTTGACCTTTACCTTTCACCCAATGGGAAGTCTGGGACACCTTGGTGTCCCAGACTTCTCATTTCTATACTACTGATGTAATTAGACTCTTGATCTTAATCATATAGAAGATCTTTCAGTTCATAATACTATACAGACTTGTGTTATGAATTACAAACCCAATAAGTCAAAAATAACTGATGTAAAGATGAACATAATATTAGAAGATATTCCAATAATTCAGACCTCGCCGCCTTCCATTCACACAGAAGAAGATTGATGAGAATCAGGTCAAACAGTGGTTACAGGAGGGCATCGTTGAACCCAGTTCATCTGAATATTCCAGTCCCGTTGTTGTAGCAAAAAAGAATATGGATCATCAAGGGTTTGTATAGACTATAGAAAAATTAATTCTCTCATTGTTAAAGACATATCCATTGCCTTTGACAATGGATGAAGTGACAGTGGATGAAGAAAGTAGAGAATATACATCACTTGTTGTAAAAAATGGACAATACCAAATCTGCAAAGTCCCTTTTGGTTTATGTTGTCACAAAGTAAAATTGTTATGGTGAAATATTGCTAAATAATAATTACTATTATTGAAAGACACTCGGCTATCAGCAAAGCTGGCTGAACGAGGAGATAAAGAGGGTACCAATGGTGCACCATCTTTCGCACATCGAGATGATTCTTAACGCCTCTGGCGGCGGCACAACTCCATCCCCTCTACTTTGGGAGAGTATATAAATGCCAGATGAGCCCCAGACCATTGCATTCCACTCCCAACCTTCCTGCTCCTTGTACAGCAGCCTGTTGGCTGCCGTACGTTCCTGTCCTCCTCTCCTGGTACAGCAGCCCATTGGCTGTCATATGGCCTTGTCATCCTTTCCTGGTACAGCGGCCCATTGGCTGCCGTATGTCCCTCTCCTCTCATCCTCCCAGGGCACAGCGGCCCATTGGCTGCCATCCCTTTTCACCTATCCTCCCAGGGCACAGCAGCCCGTTGGCTGCCATCCCTATCCTTCCATCCTCCCAGGGCACAGTGGCCCGTTGGCTGCCGTCCCTTTCCACCTATCCTCCCAGGGCACAGCGGCCCATTGGCTACTGTCCCTATCCTAACATCCTCCCAGGGCACAGTGGCCCATTGGCTGCCATCCCTTTCCTCTCATCATCCCAGGGCACAGCAGCCCTTTGGCTGCTGTCCCTTACCCTCCATCCTCTCCAGGCACAGCAGCCCATTGGCTGCCGTCCCTCCTATCTATCCTTCCACTTCCTACTATACTGGAGCAGAACCGAGGCCATAAGGCCAATACAAAATTACCTCGAAGTGGTGTCATCAGAGTAGAGAGCGACCTTCACGCCATCAGAAGCACCAGGAGGTGCTGTCCACACCAGCTAAGATACAAAGAAGGAAGAAGAGGAACTTCGACTTGCCTCCTTTCCCCACCCACATTACGACTGAGCTGAGTCGTCCAGGAGCAACACCTGGGTATCAATCACCTACCTCTGAAGGTACTCAGGTTGTACGTGATAGATTGGCGCCCGCACTTGGGGCACAAGGCAACGAAGTAAGAATCATGATGAGTGAACAGGGCGAGGCTGATTTGGATGCTCAACACTAGGATCTGATAGAGGGTCAGTTGGTTGAGGACATAAACCCCGAGGTGATGACCAACCCCAGAGTTTCCTGGATCTATAGATTGACAAAGGAAGAAGCGTTCATTCTTCTACAAGATTGGGGCATAGTGTCATCTGGAACACTTGCTGAGTTAAGAAGGTTGTTTGTAGAACAACATAAGAAGATGGCTGTATGTTATCCCAGCCCAAGACCCGGCATAGTGAGTGGAAGCAGTGAGGAAACTGGACACTCAGTGACAGGTACTCATGCTGAAGTTGAACCAACATTCACACAAACCCCCTCATGGACCCAGGGGCAGTATGTGACAAAGTAAGGAATTGGAGACTGTCATTTAATGGTCAATCAGATGCTCCCAACTTCTTAGAAAGACTAGACGAGCTACAACAAGCCTATGGGCTCATTGTCAACCAACTACTAGTCGCCCTACTTGAATTACTACTTGGTGAAGCTACCCTATGGTTGCGTAATCGTTGTGACCAGTGGAGATTGTGGGACAATTTTGTGACAGATTTCAGGTCATGCTACTATCCACTTACCTACAATGAAGACCTGGGAAATCTAGTTCAGGCAAGGAAGCAAAGGGAAGGTGAGTTGTTTGACGAATTTCTCAAAGATGTACTGACACTCATGAGACATCGAGGAGGTTTCACAGACAAAAATAAATTACAGAGAGTGTATAAGAATCTCCTCCCATGGTACAAATTGTATATTCGGCAATCGGATGTTCATAGTATCAACAAATTGGAAAAATTCGTGAGGGAGTATGAACAGATCAAAGCAGAGGAGAAACAGAATAGACAGAATTTGAGAGTTCACAAGACTGAGGACACAAAAAGATTACAGGACCCAAGGTTGAGACAGTGATAACCTCTAGAAGTAACAGACCCTCTCTTAGTGAGTCTAAGCCCATGTGTTAGCAATGCAAGGAACCAAAGCACTGGAGATCACACTGTCCCATTCCCGCCATGTAGGAGGTGTGAGAGAGAGCATGGAACTGTGTCTGTGATATGCAAAAGGGGAATTAAACATCAAACAAGATAGGTATAGTGCAAAAGACACAGACGATTCCTGTGATCAAAGAGACATCACGGGACAACCGACTATTTATTATTGTGACAATCGGTGGTAGAAAGTGCCAAGCATTGCTAGATACTGGTGCTGGAGCTAATTATATGAGTAACGAGGTCTATGAAGTCCTCCGGAAAATAGGGATGATACGGAAAGAACCAGCAAGTCACCACGCAATATTAGCTGATGGACGATCTACCTCATTAAATGGGAAGGTGACAACTAATGTAACTATAGAACAAATCACAGTTCCACTAGCGGCGTCTATAATGGAAGGACTTGGACAAGAGTTGCTATTAGGCATAGAATTTATCCGTGAAAACAGAGTGAATATTCACACATTCACGAGAGAGATAGAGTGGGATCCTCCACAATTGAATCCTCCAAGTCAGCAAATTATGTTGCAATCACTCTTATCGAGGACTAAGACAACATCAGTCCCAACAATAGCAGCTGTAGACTCCAAATCTCAGGAGAACAAGAGTTGCAACAGAAGGATGTACAAGCAGGTTGTTTTGAATCAAGTCAAACTCAATGCCTTGATTGATACCAGGGCGGAATTGTCATATATTCCAGGATAAGCATCTTGGGACAACATAGTTCATCACTGTGATGGAATGAACGATAGGCCACAATTTATGCTCCAACTGTCAGAGCAAAGACTTCGAACTCCAAGAAATTTGTGGAAGTTAGGATGGAACGAATGCCATCTCATGGCAAGTCAGATGTTAGCCTCATGGTCAACACAAAGAGGATAACCCAAGGTGGGAAATCATTCTCTGAAGACAATACAACACTCCCGCGACGCCCAAAAAACAGGAAGGTGGTAATGAAAGATTCAATGCCACCATTGACTGACATGGAGGTGGAAAAGTTAACACACCCTTTGACTGTCAAAGAGATAGTCCCACAGGATCCCAGACCAGGCCCGGCTAAAAATATGGATCTGGTGCTGTGTCACTGAGTCTTGACACCTGGTAAGCGTAAACGGGCCAGCAAGCCACTCATGAAAGTCCAATTACTGGATGATGTAAATATGTACCTGTGGACCAGGTATGCTCAAAGCGAGTGGCATACAACTCTAAAGGTGATGCCTGAGTGGCATACACCTCTAAAGGTGATGCCTAGATGGCTCACGTCTTTTAAGGTGTTGTCACAAAGTAAAATTGTTATGGTGAAATATTGCTAAATAATAATTACTATTATTGAAAGACACTCGGCTATCAGCAAAGCTGGCTGAACGAGGAGATAAAGAGGGTACCAATGGTGCACCATCTTTCGCACATCGAGATGATTCTTAACGCCTCTGGCGGCGGCACAACTCCATCCCCTCTACTTTGGGAGAGTATATAAATGCCAGATGAGCCCCAGACCATTGCATTCCACTCCCAACCTTCCTGCTCCTTGTACAGCAGCCTGTTGGCTGCCGTACGTTCCTGTCCTCCTCTCCTGGTACAGCAGCCCATTGGCTGTCATATGGCCTTGTCATCCTTTCCTGGTACAGCGGCCCATTGGCTGCCGTATGTCCCTCTCCTCTCATCCTCCCAGGGCACAGCGGCCCATTGGCTGCCATCCCTTTTCACCTATCCTCCCAGGGCACAGCAGCCCGTTGGCTGCCATCCCTATCCTTCCATCCTCCCAGGGCACAGTGGCCCGTTGGCTGCCGTCCCTTTCCACCTATCCTCCCAGGGCACAGCGGCCCATTGGCTACTGTCCCTATCCTAACATCCTCCCAGGGCACAGTGGCCCATTGGCTGCCATCCCTTTCCTCTCATCATCCCAGGGCACAGCAGCCCTTTGGCTGCTGTCCCTTACCCTCCATCCTCTCCAGGCACAGCAGCCCATTGGCTGCCGTCCCTCCTATCTATCCTTCCACTTCCTACTATACTGGAGCAGAACCGAGGCCATAAGGCCAATACAAAATTACCTCGAAGTGGTGTCATCAGAGTAGAGAGCGACCTTCACGCCATCAGAAGCACCAGGAGGTGCTGTCCACACCAGCTAAGATACAAAGAAGGAAGAAGAGGAACTTCGACTTGCCTCCTTTCCCCACCCACATTACGACTGAGCTGAGTCGTCCAGGAGCAACACCTGGGTATCAATCACCTACCTCTGAAGGTACTCAGGTTGTACGTGATAGATTGGCGCCCGCACTTGGGGCACAAGGCAACGAAGTAAGAATCATGATGAGTGAACAGGGCGAGGCTGATTTGGATGCTCAACACTAGGATCTGATAGAGGGTCAGTTGGTTGAGGACATAAACCCCGAGGTGATGACCAACCCCAGAGTTTCCTGGATCTATAGATTGACAAAGGAAGAAGCGTTCATTCTTCTACAAGATTGGGGCATAGTGTCATCTGGAACACTTGCTGAGTTAAGAAGGTTGTTTGTAGAACAACATAAGAAGATGGCTGTATGTTATCCCAGCCCAAGACCCGGCATAGTGAGTGGAAGCAGTGAGGAAACTGGACACTCAGTGACAGGTACTCATGCTGAAGTTGAACCAACATTCACACAAACCCCCTCATGGACCCAGGGGCAGTATGTGACAAAGTAAGGAATTGGAGACTGTCATTTAATGGTCAATCAGATGCTCCCAACTTCTTAGAAAGACTAGACGAGCTACAACAAGCCTATGGGCTCATTGTCAACCAACTACTAGTCGCCCTACTTGAATTACTACTTGGTGAAGCTACCCTATGGTTGCGTAATCGTTGTGACCAGTGGAGATTGTGGGACAATTTTGTGACAGATTTCAGGTCATGCTACTATCCACTTACCTACAATGAAGACCTGGGAAATCTAGTTCAGGCAAGGAAGCAAAGGGAAGGTGAGTTGTTTGACGAATTTCTCAAAGATGTACTGACACTCATGAGACATCGAGGAGGTTTCACAGACAAAAATAAATTACAGAGAGTGTATAAGAATCTCCTCCCATGGTACAAATTGTATATTCGGCAATCGGATGTTCATAGTATCAACAAATTGGAAAAATTCGTGAGGGAGTATGAACAGATCAAAGCAGAGGAGAAACAGAATAGACAGAATTTGAGAGTTCACAAGACTGAGGACACAAAAAGATTACAGGACCCAAGGTTGAGACAGTGATAACCTCTAGAAGTAACAGACCCTCTCTTAGTGAGTCTAAGCCCATGTGTTAGCAATGCAAGGAACCAAAGCACTGGAGATCACACTGTCCCATTCCCGCCATGTAGGAGGTGTGAGAGAGAGCATGGAACTGTGTCTGTGATATGCAAAAGGGGAATTAAACATCAAACAAGATAGGTATAGTGCAAAAGACACAGACGATTCCTGTGATCAAAGAGACATCACGGGACAACCGACTATTTATTATTGTGACAATCGGTGGTAGAAAGTGCCAAGCATTGCTAGATACTGGTGCTGGAGCTAATTATATGAGTAACGAGGTCTATGAAGTCCTCCGGAAAATAGGGATGATACGGAAAGAACCAGCAAGTCACCACGCAATATTAGCTGATGGACGATCTACCTCATTAAATGGGAAGGTGACAACTAATGTAACTATAGAACAAATCACAGTTCCACTAGCGGCGTCTATAATGGAAGGACTTGGACAAGAGTTGCTATTAGGCATAGAATTTATCCGTGAAAACAGAGTGAATATTCACACATTCACGAGAGAGATAGAGTGGGATCCTCCACAATTGAATCCTCCAAGTCAGCAAATTATGTTGCAATCACTCTTATCGAGGACTAAGACAACATCAGTCCCAACAATAGCAGCTGTAGACTCCAAATCTCAGGAGAACAAGAGTTGCAACAGAAGGATGTACAAGCAGGTTGTTTTGAATCAAGTCAAACTCAATGCCTTGATTGATACCAGGGCGGAATTGTCATATATTCCAGGATAAGCATCTTGGGACAACATAGTTCATCACTGTGATGGAATGAACGATAGGCCACAATTTATGCTCCAACTGTCAGAGCAAAGACTTCGAACTCCAAGAAATTTGTGGAAGTTAGGATGGAACGAATGCCATCTCATGGCAAGTCAGATGTTAGCCTCATGGTCAACACAAAGAGGATAACCCAAGGTGGGAAATCATTCTCTGAAGACAATACAACACTCCCGCGACGCCCAAAAAACAGGAAGGTGGTAATGAAAGATTCAATGCCACCATTGACTGACATGGAGGTGGAAAAGTTAACACACCCTTTGACTGTCAAAGAGATAGTCCCACAGGATCCCAGACCAGGCCCGGCTAAAAATATGGATCTGGTGCTGTGTCACTGAGTCTTGACACCTGGTAAGCGTAAACGGGCCAGCAAGCCACTCATGAAAGTCCAATTACTGGATGATGTAAATATGTACCTGTGGACCAGGTATGCTCAAAGCGAGTGGCATACACCTCTAAAGGTGATGCCTAGATGGCTCACGTCTTTTAAGGTGGTGTCACAAAGTAAAATTATGATGGTAAAATATTGCTAAATAATAATTAATATTATTGAAAGATGCTCAGCTATCAGCAAAGCTGGCTGAACATGGAGATAAAGAGGGTACCAATTGCGCACCATCTTTTGTGCATGGAGATGATTCTTACCTCCTCTGGTGGCAGTGCAACTCCATCCCCTCTACTTTGGGAGAGTATAAAAACGCCGGACGAGCCCCAGACCATAGCATTCCACTCCCAACCTTCCTGCTCCTTGTACAGCGGCCTGTTGGCTGCCATATGTTCCTGTCCTCCTCACCTGGTACAGTGGCCCATTGGCTGCCATACATCCCTGTCCTCCTCTCCTGCTACAGCGGCCCATTGGCTGCCATACATCCCTCTCGTCTCATCCTCCCAGGGCACAGCGGCCCGTTGGCTGCCGTCCCTTTCCATCTATCCTCCCAGGGCACAGCGGCCCATTGGCTGCCGTCCCTTTCCACCTATCCTCTCAGGGCACAGCAGCCTTTCGGCTGCTGACCCTATCCTTCCATCCTCCCAGGGCACAGCGGCCCATTGGCTGCCGTCCCTTTCCACCTATCCTCCCAGGGCACAGCGGCCCATCAGCTGCCATCCCTTTCCACCTATCCTCCCAGGGCACAGCGGCCGGTTGGCTGCCGTCCTTATCCTTCCATCCTCCCAGGGCACAGCGGCCCATTGGCTGCCGTCCCTTTCCTCTCATCATCCCAGGGCACAGCGGCCTGTTGGCTGCCGTCCCTTTCCCTCCATCCTCCCAAGGCACAGCGGCTCATTGGCTGCCGTCCCTTACCGTCCATCCTCTCCGGGCACAGCAGCCCATTGGCTGCCGTCCCTCATGTCTATCCTTCCTCTTCCTACTATACTGGAGCGGAACCGAGGCCATAAGGCCAATACAAAATTACCTCGAAGTGGTGTCATCAGAGTAGAGAGCGACCTTCACGCCGTCAGAAGCACCAGGAGGTGCTGTTCACACTAGCTAAAGTACAAAGAAGGAAGAAGAGGAACTTCGACTTGCCTCCTTTCCCCGCCCACATTACAACTGAGCTAAGTCGTCCAGGAGCAACACCTGGATATCAATCACCTACCTCTGAAGGTACTCAGGGTGTACGTGATAATGTAATTCGCCATCAGTATTTCAACTGTTTATGAACTGTGTATTTCGAGAACTTTTAAAAGATGGTGTAGTTCTACTATACCTAGATTATTTAATCATACCAGCTTCGAATTCTCATGGAGCATTGAAACGACTTCAACTTGTATTGAAGACAGCAAATGTCTATGATTTGGAATTGAATATGAAAAAATTCAGTTTTATGAAGAACAGGGCTGAATATTTGGGACATGTGATCGAGAATGGTAAGGTTTTCCCAAGCAAACATAAATTGCAAGCTGTTACAAATTTTCCTCAACCTCAGTCAATGAAAAACGTACAAGGTTTTTTTGGTTCAACTGGATATTTTCGTAAATTTGTTCCATATTATTCAATCATGGCCAAACCATTTAGCGATTCTCTCAAGAAGGACAAAAAGTTTTCATTCTCAACTGAAGGAATGTCAGCTTTTGAGAAACTCAAAGAAATACTCCAGCACTCCATTCTCGTAGATATATAACCCCGAATAAGAAACTGAACTTCACACTGATGCAAGTCAGGATGGTTATGAGGCTTTGCTCTTACAAAAAAATCCAGGAGATAACCAGTTCCATCCAGTACATTATAAGAGCAGGAAGACAACCGATGCAGAAAAGAAGTACATAAGTTATGAATTAGAACTTCTGGCAATAGTTAAGGCTCTAAAAAAATTCAGAGTACCTATATTTGTCAGGTTTCAACTTTTTAATAGTCACTGATTATAGTGCCTTTGAACGATGCATATCAGTAAATGAGATCTAGCTACTAGAGTTGCAAGATTGGCCCTGCTTCTTGAAGAGTTCAATTATACAATCAAACATCGTCCAAGCATACAGATGTGTCTTGTTGATGCATTGAGTAGATATCTCCTTTGACTGTGGAAAGCATCTATGCTTGCCATTGCCTGGGCAACAAGCAGGACGGAAGAAAGCGGGGGATAATCGTCAAATTCACCTGAAGATTCGTGAAGGAGGAGCTACTACAAAGAAGAAAAGTGAAATGCAACTTCAAAACAAACGATATATTATAACCCACTAGTGGACCCGCCGACACAATTTACATCAACAAAAGTCTCACTCAGAATCGTCGAAGAATCTTGAATGCTGCTCGTGCCATCAAGAAAGAAAAGAACTTTGCATTCGTGTGGGTGAAGAACGGCAAAGTATTCCTGAGAAAAACAGAGGGAGATGAAGTCATCTTTCTCACCAGTCTTGATCAAGTAACTGCCCTGACAGAATGACTCTTTAAATCTGTAAGTTCTATTTTTTCATTTCCGGATCAAATAATGCTCTCTTAAAATTGCACTTATTCATATCATAAGTTTCAATTATCTCATTAATTAGTTATATTAAGATTTTAGATCTACTAAGGAAAGTATTATATAGCATTGATTGTCATTATCCAATAACAAATGTATTATGATCCCAAATGTTTTTGATGAATCAAGTAGTGTTCACATCAAACTCGGTAGCTCTGCTGAGTCTGTAGATGGATGGACGGAAAAAGATCTGTTGCCGGCTTAAGCAATGCAAGTGTTCACATCGCCCTCTACATATCTGCCAGCCGACGTTTCCAAGAAAACTCTGCTGGCCTGTGATGTTTTTGAATCGCTCTGGGAATAATTTTCTCCAGGCATCCAAGCAGACGTTTTCGATAAAGATCTCTCATCAAAAACCTGAATTGGGTAAAAATGGAGATAGAAGAATTTTAATTTCAGATTCGGATTCAGCACCTAGAAGTTATTATTTTGGCTCGCATTAGCTTAAAAAATGAAAAAATGAGGAAATGAGGAATCGGCAGAGATTTTATGACCTCGCCTTCTAACCTAAAACACCTAAAAGAGAAATTTGTTCAGAACAAAGGTATTTTTATTATTCTGAAGTTGGTAGGCATGCTATTAAAGTGGAAATGATTTTCATTAATGAAATATAATCCTATATAGTAATGTATGATTAATTTGACTATTCTTCTTTTTTGATCTTGCCGACTGTGGCTGACTTCAGACTGTAGGCACAATCAAATTACATTTTCCACTTAGTAGAATCCAATGAAATCACTTTTACTGACTTATTAAACTAATATTCAATGACAAGAGAACTTCACTAGAACAAAATCAAAATCAGTCTGCTCTGTTGCCTTGGATGTAGCTAACCGTGCTGTGCCTCTAGTCACTAATTGTTAAAGGTTAACTTTCCTTTTAGGGCTACTTGTATAAACAATAAAGATTCAAAATTGAAGCACTCAATTGATATGTATTTTAACACATCATGTTTTGAACTCTTAAGGGTCTGAATCACTTGAGAATGACAGAAGATTTCGAAACATGCTGTTGTAAAATCTATATTAAAAGGACGCTATAAATTTGTATTTATATTGTAATTTAAAATTTACAAGAAATATATATATATATAATATATATATATATATATATATATATATATATATATATATTCACATTAATTATGTTAGATGGGGTCTGATTTATTTCAATTATTCGTTCCTTTAATGTCATGGAGATCGATACAGCCTGAAATTGTCTATCATATCAGGTCTGAATGGTATCTAACAATAGACATAATAGAATCACTTGACAACTGTATGTAATTTCCTTTGTATGAACGTTTTTCATTATTATTATTATTATCACTAGGACGAAGGAATAAGGAAAAATGAAAGGAATTATTATTATTATTAATGTATTATCAACATGTCATAACAATTCACGGAAAATATCTGTTGCATTGCTGTCTTGGAGGCTATTCAGCAATTACTTGTTGACTACTGCGATCATTATGATACCCAATACTAATACCCAATCAATTCAAACAATCGAGAAACTCACTACATAGTACATCAAACTACAATGCAGTGGATTAATTAGGAAAATTTAGAGAAATATTACTCCTGTAAGAATGATTGAGTATGAAAGATTGATATGATGTTTCTATCATATAACAAACGATGCAAAAAAATGTTCCAATAATATATTTACTTCAAGCATATGATTAATACAATGATAATTGAACAGTAACTATCAATCTACTATCATCACTATTTTGTCTGCACCTTGAGCAGACAGCTAGTCGTTCTCTGCTACTTACAGATTCTCTGTAGTTGGTATCTTCTTTTTTAATTGTATCATTAATCGATTGTATCAAATCAACTTGGAAGGGAGAGAATTGAATGGGAGATGATGATAAAGATATGGCAAATTCTTTCAATACATTTTTATTAGTATTGGATCAAAACTGGCCCAGGACATTCTAAATAGCGATTTGTAATGGCGCAGATGAGCATGCGGCAGCTGATCAGATAGTCTGCCAGTCATTATTATTTACACCTGTCAGTGATGACAACATGATAAAAATCATTAATAAAGCTAATAATTCACCTGGACTCGATAATTTAAAACCAGATTTTTTTCAAACAGAATAATACTATACTTGCCAAGCCTTTAACACATATTGCAAACAGAATTTTTGAGGAAGGTGTTTTTCCACAGTGTCTTAAGGAAGCTGTCATTTGTCCAATCTTCAAAACAGGAGATAAGAAAGATATGAATTGCTACAGACCCATATCATTACTCAGTACATTATCAAAAATTTTTGAAAAGTGTATCAAAACAAGACTGATCAGCTTTCTTGAAAAAAATAATCTTCTATCGCCAAACCAATATGATTTTAGATCTATTCACAGTACAAATGATGCTATCCACTATGTGACCACTCAGATTGCCGATAAAATAAACATTGGCAGTATTCTTAGATTTAAAGAGGGCTTTTGATATGGTGTCACATGACATTCTTCTTTCAAGGCTTGCTGGCTTGATAACTATGGAATAAGAGGAGTGGCATGGAATCTTTTCAAGAGCTACCTATCAAACCAAACACAATGTGTCAGAGTCAATGGATGTATAAGTAACAAGCTGACTGTAAAGTTTGGAGTGCCACAAGGAACAGTACTAGGACCAATTCTTTCTCTTCTCTACATAAATCAATTATGCAACATGGAAATTAATGGATCAATCACCACCTTTGCAGATGTTACTGTTCTACTGTTCTCTGAACCGACCTGGGAGATGACCTGGAGAGAAGCCGAGACTGGACTTCAGAGGGTGTCTTGCTGGTTGAGTGAAAATCTGCTAACATTTAACCATGAGGAAACCTTCTTTCTGACCTTTTCGGCGACTCAACATGGACAGCCAACAGGAGATGAGATAGTAATCAAGAATCAATGGAATAACACTTCATACACAGTTTACAGGATACAGTCACAGAAATACCTGGGAGTTACAATGGACTCTTTTCTGCGCTGGGATCATCATCTCAATGAATTATGCGGGAGACTGAGGAAGACCATCTGCAGATTCAGGATTCTGAGGACACTGGTCGACAAGGGATGTCTAAGAGTTATCTACTTCTCTCTAGCACAGTCCCTCATGCTGTACGGGATTGTGGGATGGGGAGGTGCAAGCTTCTTGCACATCGAACCGCTCCTCAGGGTACAGAAGCTTATCATGAGGGTCATCAACTAGAAGCCTCCATGCTATTCATCTGACTAGCTATTCAATGAGTTTGACGTGATGGATCCAAGACAGCTTTACTCCAAGGAGATACTATGCAGATTACACAAGAACCCAACAACATTCCAAACCAGAATCCACAACCACAACACCAGATACTGGAATCTTCTAATCACCAGTGTTGCAAGGAAGGCACTATACCAGAGACATTTCAATCATTTAGCACCAAAATTATATAATCTACTTCCTGCAAACTTTAAACAGATTAATCATCCTAGAAAGTTCAAAACAATGGTACACAATTGGTTGATGAGCAAAGGAAGACAGAACATAGATAACATTATTTCAAACAACAACTAATCACCTAATGACTTACTAAACACTAACTAATTAATAATACGCACAAAAAACTAACAAAACCTACTCTAGAACATGGTACACCATAGTGGAGTAGGTCAATTTCCAAACAGAAAAAACTAAACAAGTAGAGGACACATTATAAGAATTTTTTGTAACTAACTATTGTATGTAATTTTGTAATTTATCTAATATTTTGTGTAATTGATGTTTTAGTTTTAGTTTTTTTGGGAAATAAACATTTATTTATTTTATTTAATAAACTAGTAGTCCTGTGAACAGTAGACCTCTTGCAGCTATAAACCGCAGCCTCCTCTTATACTGTCCATTGGTTTATAACTAATATAGAAATAATACAAATGAAGAGGAAATAGTACAGCTTTTTCAAAAAGAACTTTTACTTCTTTTTAAAATACAATGAACCTCTAGCATTATGAAACCATTAAAATCAATTAAAAGCACTATAAATTCCAGGACTTACTCCCATCTCCAGTGAAAATTCAAAATAAATGAGGATCAGTGTTGACTTATTAAAAATTAAAATATGAACATTTTAACATTAAAAACCTTATATATTATGTTTTTATAATCAACAAAGTGATGAAAATGTTTAAAAAATCTTGAATCAGTCAATATTGATGTTTATTTTTCGAATTTGTACCTGAAGACGAGATAGAAAAAAATCCCGAAATGTACTTTAATTTTTTAATTGTTCTATAATCATTCAAAGAACGTTATTGTTTGTTTGGAAAATGGTACTATTTCAATTCTATATTTATTAATATACAGTACATTAACTGTATATACACAGCATTTATAGAACAACTATTTGCCTCCAGAATTTAACATGAGATGAAAGAACACCAATAATTCCAAGAACCGGCAGAACAAAAATTACTATGAATACTGTGTTGCATATCCATATTCTCGTTACTTTGATGTCGAATATCACTAGTTCGAAGAGCTAGACTATTGTGTTGTTCTCCAGACAAATGAATCATTCCTCTAAAATGGTATTTCGTATAGTATAGTATTTCTTAGTTTAATAGAAAAATGAAAGATTGTAACAGTGTTACACAAAATTAACAACTAAATATTGAGCTTTATGAAGGTTATCAGGTTTTTTCTGTTCTATCTTACCCCATGTTGTTGAATAAACCACAAAACTCAATAATTGCTATTAAATTTTCAATTTATTATTATTAATTGAAATTATGAAATTATTTTGAATCATGGAATTATTATCAACTATGAAATTGAATACGAATGGTTATCATGATAATAAATATAATAGTGAACTGTTGAGTATTTTATTTAGAATCTTACAGTTTTTTATAGTTTACAATAATTTACATCCTGTTAATGGGTCAATGACTCAAGTAACGATTGTACTGCATTCGATTACGTTCACATTAAGATCATTATTTCGCACAATAGATCTTTTGATATCATTGGGATGTATCGTTTGCATGAATACAGTGAAAATTTAGTTCTTGATGAGTTTCAAAAATTTACAAAGAGCATCAACAATGAAAACGTTTTGATTAGTGGAGACATGAACATAAATCTGCTAAAGAATGATAGTTTCGTTGGTAATTATAGAATTTTGTAAGTAAGCTATGGATTAGAATGTAGAATTTATGGACCCACTAGAATCACACAAGAAACAGCTTCTATCATAGATCACGCTTTGTTTAGATGTAGCATTAATTTAATAGGTATGACTTGTGAAAACAAGGTTTGTGATTCCCAAATAACTGACCATTGCATGATAATCTCTCACGTTAATTTTGGGCAGCCAGTCTTTAAAAAACAGTCAGATACTCATACAAAATAGATTACCGTTCCTTGAATTCAGAACTAGATAAGTACGATTGGTCCCCGGTATATACAGCATCTTCGGCATCATTAGCTTTCAGGAGTTTTTTTTTTATATACTCAAGTTGATGATAGGGAAGCATTCAAAAGATAATATTCACAATAAGAGCAATATTTCTAGAACAGAAAATTAAAATCATGGATGCACAATGATTTGTTAAAAAAAGTTATAGAAAAAATTCCCTGTACAGCAAATGCAAAAAATACCCACACAATGAAAGTTTGAAACTAAAATATAATCACGCTAAGACCTCCTTAAGATATGAAATGAAAATGTGTGAGGAAGCTTATTACAGAAATAAATTCATAGGTAGTGATGGTAACCCAAGGAAACAGTGGGATGTAGTGAATGATATAATCCGGAAAAAACTAAAAATAGTAACAATAAGATTAGTCTTAAAGATAGAAACAATTTGAAAGAATTGTCTGATTATAAAGTAGCTAACATATTCAATGAGTTTTTTCTGAGATTGTCAAAGATTTCATGAATAAAATATGGATTTAGAAGTAAACTGAGTACTGAAGATGCCTTATTGTTTTCTCTATATAAAATCTATAATGGTTAAAATGAAAGATTCATTGTTGCAGGACTCTTCATTGATGTCATGAAGGCTTTTGATACAGTCAATCACAAAATACTGTTGTATAGATTGAATAGCGCAGGCATTAGAGGTGTGGCTCTCAAATGGTTTGCTTCCTACCTGGCTAAAAGGTTGCAACGAACAAGAGTAGGTAGGGAATTGAGTGATTTTAAAATGGTTTCACATGGCATTCCACAAGGATCAGTACTTTCTGGGCCTCTTTTTTTGATTTATATAAATAATCTATGCAATGGAAAGTTTGAAGGAGAGCTATCATCTTTTTCGTGATGATAGGTTGAATAAAGCTTGTGGGGGCGTAGCAGTGTATGTTAAAGATGGTATAAAAATTAAATTATCACTAACATCTGAGTCAGTTTACTCTTCTAGACCAGAATTCATGTTCCTTGAATTGTCCTTGTCATCTAATAGATTACTTGTAGGAATTTGTTATTGTCCACCGAGAATCGGTCATTTTACTGATTTTGAAAATGAATTGCTTTCTCTTATGCCATCTTATAGCCGTGTCCTTGTCATTGGTGATATGAACACTGACCTCAATATGACTTATCGTAACTTTAACTATTATCAGGTCACTAACATATTTCAGTGCCTCAACTTGACTATTCTACCACTTGATCCAACTTACCATACAAATGAATCTGAAACTTTCATTGATTTTCTCATAGTTAGTGATCTCATCGAGGTTGTTCAAACAGGACAAATATCAGTCCCAGCTATTTCTGGATATGACCTGATTTACTGTGTGTTCTCTCATAAGCCACCAAAACCAGCATAGAAATTCATAACTTTTAATGACTTTAAACATTTCAATGAACCTGCTTTTTCGACTGATGTTGCTCATACTCCATGGCATCAGATTGAAGCCTTAACTTCAGTTGATGAAATGGTAGAGACTTTTGAAAATTGGACTCTTTACTTATATGACGAACATGCGCCTAATGTAACTTGGAGAATAAATACAAAAAGTACATGGATGACTGATGACATACTGAAAATGATGGGTAGAAGAGACAAAGCTCACCGGAAATTTACTTTAATTCACTTTTCAGGAAGACATTCGACTTAGACAGTCTATTGAGTATAGGAGCCTTGGAAATGAAGTAAAACAACAGTTACATAACTCAAAGATCAGGTATCTGAATTCATTCATAACTGACAACAAACAAGACTCTTCATCACTATGGCATGGTATAAGAGAATTCGGTCTTGGCAAATAGATATCCCAAATCGAAATTGACCTACCTCTAGATGATATAAACAACCATTCCATTTGACATTCAAATCAGCTTGATGAGTCAGGAATAAGAAATCATTCCAATGACCTTGATGATTGAGTAACAAACTTCAACATACCATTAGAAGATCAATTCCATTTTCATCCAATTTCAGAATTTGAAGCCTTCAAAGCAATTCAGCATATTCATAGCAATGCCACTGGGGCTGACAAAATTCCAATCAAATCTATCAAGAAAATGCTCTTTGCTGTTCTGCCAACTATCACATTTATTTTCAATAAGTCTCTTGAGAACGGATCTTTTCCTGAAAGTTGGAAGGCTGCTCTAGTTTGTCCTTTGAATAAGGTTCCATCTCCCAATAGAGTTGAAGACCTTAGACCTATGAGTATTTTATCTGCACTTTCAAAAGCACTAGAAAGACTTGTACATGCACAAGTTACTGAGTTCCTTGGACAGAAAAAGAAGCTTTATAACTTTCAGTCCGGTTTATGTAAATCTCATTCAATAGAAACTGCTCTTCTACGTGTCACTGATGATATTGGGTTAGCAATGGGTCAAAGGAAATGTACAATCTTGACTCTTTTTGACTATTCTAAAGCATTTGATACTGTTGATCACAAAGTTCATCTAAAAGAATTAACTTTCTTATTTGAACATTACTTTGAGTTATAACTCCCAACAGCTATAATTCATCACAACCCAGTAGGTCTGCTTCCTTCATATCCTTCCTTAATATCCATTTCCTCCCTTAATATCCTTCTCAAAGAATCGACAATTTATGAAGTTTCATCACATTATTATATTAAGACTCTACCATTTCATCAACTGAAGTTAAGATGGGCGGTCTTAAGAAGTTTATTGTAACGCTGAAGCTTATCTGATAACAAGGCTCACACGTCAATGTTAGAGTTACTAACATAGTCGTTCATTGCTATGGATCGAGAGCAAGCGAGCTGCTTCATCATTGGTGTACAGCATTGTTGGTGAAGCAGATCAAAATTAGTCCAAACAAAGGGCAGAGCATTACAGAAAGGATGAAGTTTAAAGATGAATTGGAATCTAGGTGACGTAGAAGTCATTGACCATTTGATGAGCGAGTGCATAATGGATGCCTTGTCAGTTCAACTCTTGTCAAAATTCATTAAAATAATTACACAGTTCAATTAACCTTATTCACAAAACGGCAATGAGCTTCAAAGGATGATCCTAGTCCGTGCAAAAGTATGATGCAACCTCTTCATGAATATAGGGAATGTCACGGTGATGTATGGTGTTGGAGAAATCAGCGAGAATTTACAGGTTTTTCCTGCAACAACAATAAAAAGAGAGCAGAGACAGCAGCAGAGAAGAAATTCAGTTTGTTATTATTGTATCAGAGGAAAGCCGATGTTATAGATCAAGTAAAGAGCAGTGAGATTGTATAGAAGTAAAATGGACTAGACATGTAAATGATATAATGGAAACAGTGTGTAGCATCAAAGTATTATTGGTTGATAATTTGATTGTATGGTAAGAGATGTTGTGGTATTTCTCCATTATGGGGAGAAAGGATGCTGACGTCGCCAATACAAATGTATAAATATTAACATATAAATATAAACACAACATAGACATAGTGGCTCCAACATAGTTGACAACACCAATGTCCCTTCCCCCATCATTGATTGAGAGTTATCAGTTGCTTTTGCTCTGTGTACCAGTTGTTCAATAGTGGGGAAGAAGAAAAAGTATATCATACTAAATAACTCGAATTGATGAGGATAAACTATAATACAGTGACATATGACATGATTTCACTTTAGAATCTTTTGACTTATAGGAAGAGAAGAAATGGATTGATACAAGAAATGGCTGAGACAGAAGAATGAATCATATGTCATTTCTGGTTGATTAAATGGTGGGATAGTGCTGTGCTGATCATTCATGAATGAGGATCGGATATTCTGTTCTGATCAAATAACTGTTTTCGTAAAATACTGAACTTGATGAGAAGAAGAAGAATTTAGTTCCTGCTTTCATAACATGACATGGAAGGCATTGTGTTCTGGTTAATATACTATACTACAATACTATGAAATAATTATGGTTGCTCAGTTACAGAATATTGTGTATGAGTCCAGTCGGTTGCAATTGAATATGAAAATCAGATTCTTAATTATGATACACTAAGGTAATGACTTGATATTACCAATTACTAAATGTAGATCCTTGTTTGAATGAATGTAGAGAAGAAAAAGAGCTGCCATTGAAATTTATTTTGGTCATTCTCAAAATCAAGTGTGGCTTGATTCACGGTAAGCCAGGGACATCCCAATATCAAGTCTTCTCAAAGATCTGGTAGGCCTAGGAAGAATTCTGGCTGATGTTGGTTCAGAATCTCCAAGTCTAGGTGGCCTTGGAGGGTGGTGGAGAAGCTGGTGCTCTGGTTGGCTAGCATCACCCTGAGGTCGGATGACTGGGTGTGTGGGTGCTGAGCCAAGTGTCGGGAGTACACATAATTGTGCATGATGGCTGAATCCAGTAGGACATGTCGCTGTTGTCCATTTAGGAATATGGGGATCCATGGCAAGGGCTGACCCGTGAGCTGCAGGGTCGTCACAGCTGGTGGGCGATGAGGAAGAGCATGAACTGACATGGTATGACATCTTAGCGTGGTGATCTCATTGCTGATGAGAGGAGTGGCTGGCATGTAGTGAGCCGGGGAGTCAGTCTTGGCAGTCGAGAGGACAGTGGGGTCTTTGATGGCGTGACCAAGAGTGGACACAATATCCTCAATTGTAGAGAGTGTGTGGAGCTGGATGTGGCTAGTAGCTGGGTCCTTGGCATTGACTGGTGTGGTTGGCTGCAGCTGGTGATCAGGACCTTGGGGAACCATTTCCGTGGGAGCAGGCGAAGCTGCCAGCTGGTTAGCTGGTGAAGGTGGTGATGACAGCAGCTAGGGTACCTTTATCGGTCCTTCCTTGATGGTGGTGGTGGTGGTCTGTTGTGGTGAAGGCGGCAATGCTGACAGCTGGGACACAGGCATCGGCCTCTTAGCAGGGTGTTGAACTCCTACTGGCCTTTCTGGAGGGGCAGAGTTCATTTCTTCCCAGCATGGTTGTTTTCCTGTGGCTTCTCCTCCTTTAGTACTGGACAGTCCCGGTGGAAATGTCGCTTAGGGCAGTAGTGACAATGCAGAGGGTGAGTGAAACGAGCAGCTGAAGGGGCAGCAGCAACATCAGTGGTCGGCTGCTTATGCTTCGGTCGTTGATGGAGGTCTGTCTCAAATTCAACAGCCAGTTGAGCTCCTCAAAGTCGCGGGGGTGAACAGCACAGGCCAAGGTCTTCAGCTCATGGCTCAGCTGACTGATTATGAGTGGGATGATCTCCTCCTTGGTGAGGTGGGTGTACAACCATTGTTGTAATTGAGGCTTCTGGTGAAGGGAATGTTCAAATGGCTGATTCACCTTGTGAGTGGCCCAATAAAATCCTTTATGGGCCTCTGCAATGTGGTGTGTTCCAGCAAATCGAGTCTGGAGGCAACTCTGGAGCTGTTCCCAGGTCGACATGAATTCTCTATACTCAGTCCACCATTTGGCAGAAGCATCCTGGAGTTGTCCTCTCAAGAGCAGAAGCCAAGTGTATGGTGGGATCTGGTGCACTTGCAGGATTTCTATTCACTGCCTCATGAAGCAGGCAGGGTCCTCGTGCAGTTTTCCCCTGAAGATCTGCAGCCGGGAAGCTACACTGGATGCTAGCAAGGCAGGCAGGAATCCAGTGGCGGTGAAGGTGGGGGCGGCATCAAGTTATGGGGGAGTAAGGGTGGGTCACCCACTGGACTGAAGGTCGGGTTGATGAGGGGAACTGTGGGTGACTGGTGACAAGGCAGGCTCACTGCTGGACTGTGACACTATGGAGGTGGTAGTAGTAAGTCGGAGGCAGGGCAGGCTCACTGCTGAGATGTGGTTCTGAGCTACTGAGGAATGTCAGTGATGGTGGGGGAGGAGGCTGCTGGGTGGAGGAATCTGAGAGGGGTTCCAAGCGGTTGTCATCATTCATGGTGGCTGGATGATTGCTGGTGGTTGCTTGACCTATGGTCAACACCATGTAGAAGTGGGTGCCACTGATGAGATGACTGTCCTCAGTCAGTCAAGCTGGAAATCGAGTGACAAGTTCACTGTAGTATTCCACAGTGGGGCTCCACGTTGGACCTCCAGGATATGTTATCCTTGGCTGTTGAGTCAATACATATAGACCTGCAGCTAGTAGTGGGAGGGTGATGGGTCATCTCATTTCCAGTGGGAGGAGCGCCTGTGGAAAGGCTAATCCTGGTGATGATGTGGTGGTGTCATAGGCCATCAGACCGTCGGCACTGGCTGGAGAGGGCTCACTAGCTACACCACTCACCAGTAAACCACGGTGGTTTCCCTCAAGTTCCACCATGAGTAGTATAAAAAGGAGAAGTCTGGCGCACTGCGCCAGACTTCTCCTTTGGCCAAAATCAAACCTAACAAAAAACCAGCCCAACCTAACCTAACTTAGGAAAAAAATTTCAACCTAACCTAACCTAAGGTCGAGGTCAAGGTTCGGGTCAAGGTCAAGATCAAGGTCAAGATCAAGGTAAAAGTCAAGGTCAAGGTCAAGGTCAAGGTCAAAACTTAGGGAAAAAAGGAAAAAAAACTTGGAAAAAGAAACTTGGAAAGAAAAACTTAGGAAAAAAAATTGAAAGAAAAAAAACATGAATAGAATAAAATTTAAAAAAATTAAATGGAATAAAAATTAAAAATGAAAAATCAAAAATAAATCAGAAGACCCCCCCCCCCCCCACTCACTTGGGAAGCATATAAATAGTGTGTAGATCAGTTGAGGAGCATCAGTGCAGTGTTTTGATCATTAGCAGAGAGTGTGCTCCCCAAGTCTGTGTCACAAGTTATTTTTCACATTATTTTTTCACACAGAGGTTGTGTTACTGTCTGTGTGTGTGTGTGTGTGTTTAGAGTTTTCATAATATTGTCACATTTGTAATAGTTTTTTCTTGCTATTGCAGCTACTACTCTGTTATTGCTGCCATTGTGTATGTGTGCACACTATTATTGTTGGGTGTCATTAGTTTCTGGATGAGCACACAGCTATATGGCTGCCCCTCCTAAGCCTCTGCTTCTGGGCATATTGGAATTAATACTATTATCACAAACACCCGGCAGTCCCACACCACCGTAGTTCTTTTGCGTGATACATAGCCAGTGACAGTAACAGAGGTTAGTACCCAAGTTTAGTCTTCAGATTTATTGTTTTTTTGCTATATGATGCACATGGCTAGAAAGTTTGCAAAACAGTTAGCTATATTGAGTTGTCCATACAAATATGGTAGGTTATGTAGATTGATTGATGCATTCAAGGACAGTTGCGCTGCATATCAGGCTCTTGCACATTTCTACAATACACAGAGATGTAAACAGTGTAGAGAATGTGGAGTGATAAGCCATTGTTTTCCCACTTACTTTCAAAAAAGGATTGAATTTGTAGGTGATTATGTTAGAGAAATCCCAACTGCACCAATTACTGCAAACTGCAGGTGACATTGGCAACATTGCTCTAGGACTATCATTCCTACAGGGTAGCACCTTGTCGCCTAGAGGTCGCCACCGCCGCCAACGAATGTTGCCACAGCAGAACAACTGACATTGTCCACAAGCAACAACACCGCCACAGCATCGATCACCGCCACTACTGCAGTCATGGAGGGCAAACAGGCATCGCCAATCACCACTGCAATCTGATCTGGGGTCAGGGTGGTACTATCGAGCAGATGGCAGATGGTATTCACCAGCACAATCTAGTCATAGCTAATCACTATCTCCCCAAGCCACAACAATCTGCCACCACCAATGTCAGTAGAGGGAAACTAAGAGAACTGACGGGTTTTTTTGCTCTAAATCCCCTCCCCCCTCTCCCCCCTCGTCCATCCCGCCTCCCCTTCCCCCCGCCATGCGGGTGGAGGGTGTTGGGGGTGTTCTAAAAATAGATTTCCCCTCCCCCTGCCCAGTGGAGATGAGGGGGATGAAAAGAGAGAGATATATCTCTCTCTAACCCCTTCCCCCTTCCCCAGTGGTGATGAGGGGGATGAAAAGAGAGAGATATATCTTTCTCACTCTCTCTCTCTCTTTCTAAAAATGGATTTCCCCTTCCCCTTGCCCAGTGGAGATGAGGGGGATGAAAAGAGATATCTCTCTCTCTCTTCCCTTCCCCTTGCCCAGTATAGATGAGGGGAAAAAATTATTTCCCTTTGAGGGGAAAAAAATTCCCTTGCTGACAGATTGAAGTGAATCCCTCACTCTACATCTAATGCTATACTGTATAGCATAAAAAACTATTCGCCTTATCCATGACACATATTTAATGTCGAAAAAAGCTCGTGTTGAGTCAAATTCTATTACAATTTATTCGACATTAAAAATAAAATAAATGGGTCCGAAAAGAAAAACGAGTAAATGTCAAGATTTAGTCAGTGAAGGAGAAAACGATTCGCAAAACCAAATGCTTGGAAAAATACTGAAACCAACAGTTTTATTGATTGACCAAGATTCAGATGAAGCACCGAAAACGTGGAGACATTGGAAGGTAACATTTTTAAACTTCTTAAAAAACAGTTCAATCCCGAAAAAGGATGAATTGAATGTTTTGATCAATTATGTGTCACCGAATATTTTTGAAAGTATTTGCAATTGTATATCATTTGAAGAAGCTATAACAACTCTTGAAGAAAGCTTTATAAAACCTCAAAATGTAGTACATGCACGTTACTGCTTATCTAAAGCAAAACAAACCCATGGAGAATCAATTGATCAATTCTATAATAAACTAAAACGGCCAAGTTTACCATGTAACTTTCAAGCAGTCACGGCTGACGATAACAAAAGTGAATATATCCGAGACGCGTTCATCTCCGGATTAGAATCATCGAAAATCAGACAACATCTTTTTGAAATGAAATTGCTAACTTTGCAAGACGCTATCTCACAAGCACGAATGTTAGAGAATGCTGAAAACATTGCTAAAGAATACGAAACCAGTTCAGAATATGTTAACACAGTCCTAGCAAACGAGAATAAAAATACAGAGAAAACGACTTTAGTCCGTAATTCTTACCAAAAGAAGATTCAATGCAGATTTTGTGGCTATAATAATCATACTGATAATAGCCAATGCCCAGCGAAAGGACAACCATGCCTAACTTGTAATCGAATAGGCCATTTTTCAAAAGTATGCAGAGCACAAAACAATAAAAAAAACCAAATGGTATCTGCCACAGTAATTTCAGCAGCAAATACCAGCACTGACCTCTCAAAATGTCTTGTTCCTATATGTGTTAATGGAATAGATACATTGGCACTATTAGACACTGGGAGCACAGCAAGTTTTATAGATAAGAAACTAGTAGTACAATCGAAGATGAAAACTATGCCACATTCCAATTTGATTACATTTGCTTCAAGTGCCTGCAACACTAAAACAACTGAGTGCGCTTTGAGTGAAATATATTTCCAGAACAAAGAATATAATGATTTTCCTTTGATCGTATTGAACAAATGTTGCGCTAGTGTAATTTTGGGACACAATTTTCTAAAGAACTTTTCATCCATCACTTTTGATTTCGGTGGATCTAAAGCAGCACTATAACTGAATGAAGACAATGACGCAAGAAGGCCTACTTATGAAATTAAAAAGTGTGCTCTAGCCCAAGCTACAATAGAACCTGTCTCATTGTTTCGTGATCTTCAACCGGACTGTCAGCCTATAATAACCAAATCGAGACGACATTCAGAGGAGGATTACTTGTTTATGATGAATGAAGTCAAACGGCTTAAAGATGCTGATATTATAGAAAATAGTCATTCTTCTTGGAGAGCTCAATCATTTGTTACTTCAAGAGAGAACCAAAAGAAACGTATGGTGATTGACTATTCACAGACCATCAACAAATTCACGAATTTGGATGCCTATCCACTACCACTAATGGGAGAATTAGTCAATAAGGTAGCACAATATAAAATATTCTCATCTATTGACCTGAAATCTGCCTATCACCAAATACCAATCTTGCATGAGGAAAGGCATTTCACCGCATTTGAAGTTGGACACAAACTGTATCAATTCAAAAGAATTCCGTTCAGAGTCACGAATGGAGTAGCTGCTTTCCAGAAAGTGATTGATCAAATCATAGAACAAGAAAATTTGACATCATGTTATGCCTATTTAGATGATATTATTGTATGCGGAAGGACCCAAGAAGAACATGATGAAAATTTAGAAAATTTCTGGAGAGCAACAGAAAAATATGGCCCCACGATTAATGAAGAAAAGTGTAAAATATCTATGGAGAATTTAACCTTTCTGGGATTCGAAATTGGTCAGGGTATGATTAAGCCCGATCCAGATCGATTGAAACCACTCCTTGACTTACCAGCTCCAAAAAATCAGAAAGAATTGAAGCGTGTCCTTGGAATGCTTGCACACTACTCCAAATGGATAAAAGAATTTTCAAAAAAGATCCATCCACTTGTGCATAATACTCACTTCCCGTTGAATGAAGAATGCAGAAATATATTTGAATCATTAAAGAAACAAATAGGATCTGCAGTTCTAGTGCACATTGATGAAAAAGTCCCGTTCACTTTGGAAACTGATGCCTCAGATTACGCTATTGGAGCAGTATTAACACAGAATGAGAGACCAGTGGCGTTTTTCTCAAGAACTCTTTCCACATCTGAAACTAGGCACTCTGCAGTGGAAAAAGAAGCTTATGCCATTGTGGAATCAATCAGGAAATGGCGACATTACTTACTTGGACGAGAATTTACACTTATCACAGACCAGAAATCAGTTTCATTCATGTTTAGTAATAAACAAACCAGCAAGATTAAGAATGACAAAATCCAACGATGGTGCCTTGAATTGTCAGAATATAAGTTCAATATAATTTTTAGAGTTGGAAAAGAGAATATACCAGCAGATACACTATCAAGAGTCTGTGCCACTGTTGGATGCCATACAGATATAAAAGAAACTGATAAAAATTCATGAGGACCTGTGTCATCCAGGAGTTACTCGACTCCATCATTGGACCAAAACAAAGAACTTACCATATTCAATAGATGATGTAAAAGAAGTATGTTCCAAAATGTATTACATGTTCTGAAATGAAACCACGCTATGCCAAAGGAACTGGCCGCCTTATCAAAGCAACTCGACCATTTGAACGTCTTAATATGGATTTCAAAGGCCCACTACAATCAAGTTCAAGGAACAAGTATATTTTAGTTCTTATAGACGAATATTCCAGATTCCCATTTGCCTTCCCCTGTCCTGACATGACTACTAATACAGTAACATGATGTAATAGAATTGGACTCAACACGAGCTTTATTCAACATTAAATATGTGTCTTAGTAACAGAGATAACATATTATAAATATTACAGCTGTTTTATCATCACAATCTTCCCCCCTTAATATCAATCGGCACTCGTGGGGTATGGGGCGAGCTGGCGAAGTGAGACTGTCGATTCTCTGCCGTCGTTGTGGCAAACAAACGCATATTCAGGGTTACTCTCGATTAATTCAACTTTTTCAACTTGCGATTCTTGTTTTGAGTTTTTTGTCATCTTCTTCAACCATACTGGTCCAGGTGTCAATAGCCAGGTTGGTAATGGTTTTCCATTACTTGAGTTTCTTGCATGTAAAAACATCCGCTCATGTGGTGTGCAGTTGGTGCTTGTGCATAATAGGGAACGAATAGAGTTAAGGGCATCGGGGAGAACTTGTTCCCAGTGACTGTTGTTCAAACCTCTCAATTTTAGGGCTAGCATCACACTTTTCCATATAACTCCACTGTACCGTTCGACTTGCCCATTACCGGCTGGATTATAGGGCGATGTTCTGCTGCTGGCAATTCCTTTTGATAGTAGGAAATTTTTCAAAGCTGATGACATAAACGATGTTCCTCTATCGGAATGTATGTAAGACGGTACACCAAAAAGAGAGAATAGTGATGTGAGGTGTTTTATTACTGTATTAGTAGTCATGTCAGGACAGGGGAAGGCAAATGGGAATCTGGAATATTCGTCTATAAGAACTAAAATATACTTGTTCCTTGAACTTGATTGTAGTGGGCCTTTGAAATCCATATTAAGATGTTCAAATGGTCGAGTTGCTTTGATAAGGCGGCCAGTTCCTTTGGCATAGCGTGGTTTCATTTCAGAACATGTAATACATTTGGAACATACTTCTTTTACATCATCTATTGAATATGGTAAGTTCTTTGTTTTGGTCCAATGATGGAGTCGAGTAACTCCTGGATGACACAGGTCCTCATGAATTTTTATCAGTTTCTTTATATCTGTATGGCATCCAACAGTGGCAGAGACTCTTGATAGTGTATCTGCTGGTATATTCTCTTTTCCAACTCTATAAATTATATTGAACTTATATTCTGACAATTCAAGGCGCCATCGTTGGATTTTGTCATTCTTAATCTTGCTGGTTTGTTTATTACTAAACATGAATGAAACTGATTTCTGGTCTGTGATAAGTGTAAATTCTCGTCCAAGTAAGTAACGTCGCCATTTCCTGATTGATTCCACAATGGCATAAGCTTCTTTTTCCACTGCAGAGTGCCTAGTTTCAGATGTGGAAAGAGTTCTTGAGAAAAACGCCACTTGTCTCTTATTCTGTGTTAATACTGCTCCAATAGCATAATCTGAGGCATCAGTTTCCAAAGTGAACGGGACTTTTTTATCAATGTGCACTAGAACTGCAGATCCTATTTGTTTCTTTAATGATTCAAATATATTTCTGCATTCTTCATTCAACGGGAAGTGAGTATTATGCACAAGTGGATGGATCTTTTTTGAAAATTCTTTTATCCATTTGGAGTAGTGTGCAAGCATTCCAAGGACACGCTTCAATTCTTTCTGATTTTTTGGAGCTGGTAAGTCAAGGAGTGGTTTCAATCGATCTGGATCGGGCTTAATCATACCCTGACCAATTTCGAATCCCAGAAAGGTTAAATTCTCCATAGATATTTTACACTTTTCTTCATTAATCGTGAGGCCATATTTTTCTGTTGCTCTCCAGAAATTTTCTAAATTTTCATCATGTTCTTCTTGGGTCCTTCCGCATACAATAATATCATCTAAATAGGCATAACATGATGTCAAATTTTCTTGTTCTATGATTTGATCAATCACTTTCTGGTAAGCAGCTACTCCATTCGTGACTCTGAACGGAATTCTTTTGAATTGATACAGTTTGTGTCCTTTTTCAAATGCGGTGAAATGCCTTTTCTCAGGCAAGATTGGTATCTGGTGATAGGCAGATTTCAGGTCAATAGATGAGAATATTTTATATTGCGCTACCTTATTGACTAATTCTTCCATTAGTGGTAGTGGATAGGCATCCAAATTCGTGAATTTGTTGATGGTCTGTGAATAGTCAATCACCATATGTTTCTTTTGGTTCTCTCTTGAAGTAACAAATGCTTGAGCTCTCCAAGAAGAATGACTTTTTTCTATAATATCAGCATCTTTAAGCCGTTTGACTTCATTCATCATAAACAAGTAATCCTTTTCTGTATGTCGTCTTGATTTAGTTATTATAGGCCGACAGTCCGGTTGAAGATCACGAAACAATGAGACAGGTTCTACTGTAGCTCGGGCTAGAGCACACTTTTTAATTTCATAAGTAGACCTTCTTGCGTCATTGTCTTCATTCAGTTGTAGTGCTGCTTTAGATCCACCGAAATCAAAAGTGATGTATGAAAAGTTCTTTTGAAAATCGTGTCCCAAAATTACACTAGCGCAACATTTGTTCAATACGATCAAAGGAAAATCATTATATTCTTCGTTCTGGAAATATATTTCACTCAAAGCGCACTCAGTTGTTTTAGTGTTGCAGGCACTTGAAGCAAATGTAATCAAATTGGAATATGGCATAGTGAATGGAGACTAATTCTTCTTTATTCTATTTTTAAGACAGATTGAAGTGAATCCTTCTCTCTACATCTATACTGTCAGATTAAAGTTAATCCTTATCTCTACATCTATGCTGACAGATTGAAATGAATCCTCCACTCTACATCTATACTGACCGATTAAAGTGAATCCTTTCCTCTAATGCTATACTGTACTAGTGAATCCTTCTCTCTAATGCTATACTGTACTAGTGAATCGAGAGAGAGAGAGAGAGAGAGAGAGAGAGAGAGAGAGAGAGAGAGAGAGAGAGAGGTCAATGACTCTCTCTACATCTATTGCTTGATAATCTATTGCTTTATACTGTACTAGTGAATCTCTACAATAATCTAAGTTCTATAATGGGTCATATTATGCTTGGTTTCCAACTGACAGTCAAGAGTTCAATCAAACTGTTTATGAATGTGTAAAAAATTGAGCTCTTTTGCTGTACAAACATGCCAGTTGTTATTGTTTAAGTGTTTTCTCCGACAATATGTAAGTATAATTGGAATGAGCTAGCATATCTAAAAATACTTACACATTCTCAGACCTATTTCACTCGGGGAAAATAATACTCAACGTCTATAGTTACCATGAAACTGTCTTAAGAATATGCAATTTCCACTCATATTTAATTCCTATGAACAAGAATTAAAACTTCTGATGTTATCCTCATTCAAAACCACTGAATATTCTTTCGGCAACTTGATAGTATGTTTAAAGTCGCCTTCACTATCAACATCGATAATTTTAAGGTGAATTTCACCATTATCAGCAAATGTTACCTTTGTTAGCACAAACCAATCATAAGGATAGAATTCAAAGCCCAAATCAAGTAGTGGATTTGCTTCTACAGAGAACTCGTTGAAACTCTCCCAATCGTAATAGTTAGACACCATGTTGACAGCTCGAGCGTTTAGACTAAAGTGACGCGTGTGCCTGCTCGTGTGCGTGCTAGACTCCCTTGTCTAGACAAATGACACATGCGCTCTGCTCCCTGTGAGGTCCCCCTCTACAGATAAGGCCGATAACTCCTGCACCGAAAAACCGTTACATTCAATCATAGACACATGAAAAAATGTCTAGACTGATTTATCATCTGTGACATGTGTTTAGCCGTTAAAGTTCATTATACTTCAAATTTCACTCTCTCTCATAATATGTCAAGTGTCATCCTTTTACAAGATTTTATGTTTTCAGAGTCAAACCGATACATTCAATCATAGTCACATGAAAAATGTCTAGTCTGATTTATCGTGTTGAAGCAGCATGTGTTTAAATTCATTATACTTCAAATTTCACACTCTCTCATAATATGTCAAGTGTCATCCTTTTACAAGATTTTATGTTTTTGAGGTCAAACCGATACATTCAATCATAGTCACATGAAAAAATGTCTAGTCAGATTTATCGTGTTGAAGCAGCATGTGTTTAAATTCATTATACTTCAAATTTCACTCTCTCTCATAATATGTCAAGTGTCATCCTTTTACAAGATTTTATGTTTTCGGGGTCAAACCGATACATTCAATCATAGTCACATGAAAAAATGTCTAGACTGATTTATCGTGTTGAAGCAGCATGTGTTTAAATTCATTATACTTCAAATTTCACTCTCTCTCATAATATGTCATCCTTTTACAAGATTTATGGAAAAACCGATACATTCAATCATAGTCACATGAAAAAATGTCTAGACTGATTTATCGTGTTGAAGCAGCATGTGTTTAAATTCATTATACTTCAAATTTCACTCTCCCATAATATGTCAAGTGTTTACAAGATTTTATGTTTTCGGGGTCAATACGACCCCTTTGTACTGTGCTAGCCCCACTTTTTCTGTAATAATTTCGGCTACCTGATTTTCTGTAAGGTTATGTTGTTTGGCCTCTATCCAGTTCATATTGAAACTCATGCGTGCGTATGCGCTCACAATATCGAACGCCACTCTGTGGATGAATGAATTAAGATAATCTATGAATGGAGCCGAGCATTGCAGTCTCATAACAGAGCCCTCTTCCAAATTTTTAATTGCCTCAGCTATTTCATCACGAACGCTTTTCACAACGACTTCCATCTCATTTTTCTTAATAAAATCTCCTATATCATTTTTAGTTGCATACTTTTCTGCAATTTGATTAATCAGAATAGCAATAGCATCTTTTGTAATGAATTGTTCAATACCGTCCATAATATTAGCTTTTATTGCACTCACCATTTCAGATAATCATTTTTCAAACTCTTCCTTTGTTAATGAAGAACTAGTCAATTTCTGCAAAGTAGATTCTAAATATTGCTTATCAATTGGCGATGGGTGTGTTTCATTTACTTTAGTAAAAATTTCTGTACTAAGCTGTTTTAATTTAGTATTGAGATAGTTTCTGTCCAGCACCTCCAAATTCTTAATTTTATCCGATATGGCTTTTAATTTCTCATCTAAATAAGCTTTATCAACTTTATCGTTGTTAATACTCACCAACTGGGATGAAAAGCTGTCTGTTAAAGTTTTCACTTCTCCTAGAGCAGATTCTAAAGTTGGAGTTCTCTCTGCAATAACTTTATCGATATTCGCACTAAAATTTTGTAATGAACTTAGAATATGTTCTCTTTCAATTATGCTCACTCCGATAATCTTTGTATTTTCCGAAACGAGTTTGGTTATTTGCGAATCTAAATAAAATTTCACAGCTTCACTGATTCCTTGTTGATTTATCGATTCGATTATTTTCTGTGTTATCGAGTCAATATCACACGTAAGATTAGCAACAGCAGCAGCACCACCACCAGCACTAGGTGTATCAATCCGACCGAATCGATGCAGAGTCATCGTAACACTAAACAATTAGTTTTGCTTCTTTTAGCTCTTCAATTATAGAGGCGATCTCAACATCATGTCCAGTGTTGCCAGAAGCTTTTGAGGAATAGAGTAAATTTAATCTTTCCACTAATTCGTCAAAATTATCAAAGTATTGATAAATTGTATCATGAGAATTATTTTTTGCAAATTTCAATAAACCCCATCCCTTCTTTTTACTGATTTTTTTAACTGGGAAATAACTTCTGAATCATTTGCGATTTAATTCCCTGATTTCGTTTAACATAGCCTCTTCGATCTAAATGTATGCCTGTAAGTGTTAAGATTTTTTTATACTTATCCAGATCTCTCTGATTATAAAGATTTGAATTCGGTCTTGAACTGAATAATAACTCAAGTAGACCGTGTGTTAAACGAAATATTTCATTATAAATATCTATATAACCGTTATCAAATATTACTTGCTGATTTCCAATATAATACACGTCATCTTTAGAATTGTATGAAATTCCATAACTAATTGAATTATTCAATTTTTCCGCATGAAACGTTTTTAGATATTGTGACAGCACATCATCGTTTTTACTAGAACCAAGTAAACTGTTTTCAAATTTAGTCGAGCTTAAAAGATTGTCTGTTGAACTCCCATAGCTTTTATCATAACTCGACTGCTCATCATTAATCTCCATGCTCACTTCTTCCTCTTTTACCTCTTCCTTTTTTGGTTTTACACCATGATTAGAGTAAAAACTAGATTTGTTTTTTCCCAGTTCAATTATGGGCTCTATCAACGGTGAGAGCATTTTCCTATTGTATTCCTCCGATCGTTTTTCAAAATCAACTAAGCTTCTATGCTTGTCGCTGATTACTTTTCTCAATTTCTTAATCTTTTCGATTAAACCAACGTTCTTTCTATTCAGCTTCCTGCTGCATGTTTTAGACAACATGACTGCACAAAGAATTAATCTCTACTGAACGGTAAGAAACGTATCGAGCGAATCTCGGTACTTACCGCTATTAATTCCACACTCAGTCATAATAGTTACAAAATTATGAGGTTTACGATTCCAAACTCTATGACAAAGTTTAGCGAAATCTTTATAAGAAATATCTCCTCCAACATGATCTCTGTGAATTAATTTCAGACTCAATAAATCTATCTTGAAGATTATAATCATATTTGCATTGTCCCTAGTGAAATGTTTCTGTGTAGCTCCATAACTCTGAATTAGATATGCAGTGTCAATATTACGATGTCATCCCATAGTAAAATATTCTCTTATTTGAGGTACATGATTAAGTTGTAAGTCGTCAAATATTGCTAAAGAATATTCTGATATTTTGTTCGGGTGAGGTATAGATTCAGAATTGTTGTTTATATGAAATTCAACATCTTTCATTTTTGAAAAGACTTTTCTCAAAAACAAGTACTTATCTTGATACTCACTCTTCGTATGCAAGTATATAGTTTTAAATCTCAAGCCATTCTTTGAAAAAATTAAATTAAAAAGCAAATTGGTCTTGCCACACCCTGAAGATCCTATTATAAGGATCCTTGCATTATGAGGTAACAACTTACCATTTTTACACCATGTTCGCATTTCTTTCTGTCTTATAACATTGTCGAAATTTACTATCGGGATATTACTCATGTTAGACACATGTACAGCATGTGATCTGATAAGGAACTAATCATTTTTCGTAAATTATCAGGGAGGAGGAGGAGGAGGAGGTGAGGAGGTGAGGAGGTGAGGCGGTGAGGGTGTGTGCTAGACACCACATGGTTGTGTGTATAGCTTATCACATCAATATGCAAGCAACAGGCGTTCGCTCTCCCCTTTCAATGCACTGATAGAAGTTTCTCACTTCAACATATCGTTCCCTCTCTTTCCGCACCCTCTTTACTAGAATGCATCTGTTGCTTGCCCTTATCTAAGCCTTAGCAAATTACGAAAATGAATCTTCAGATTGAAATGAAACTGAGAAGCGTTGATAAAGAGGTATTATATTTACACCAAATCTTTGTCATATTTACACTGAATGGAATGTATTACAATGTGATATAGATTATTTTTCATCTAATAGCTGACTTCTACCAATATAACTAGGCGTTGAAAATCCAATCCACTAAACAACTGATCCTTTTTTGTCGCGCTTTAATATTTTTTCAATCAGATATACTTGTCTCTCCGATTTGTTTGATTCTGTTCTTTTAATTTCTTCTCCATAAAACCTACCACTAATTACTTCTCCGTTTAGATCTCGCAAGCTATACGTTACAGGTTGAGAAGGAAATATAGAATGAATTACAAAATACTCTGCACTCCAATTTATGTTATAAGATTTATCGAAAAGAACCCTTTTCTTTGAGATTCGTACAACATCTCCCAGCTTAAATTTCGGTTTTGAATTTTTCAATTTATATCGTCTATTGAATGCAGAATTCAAAGACATTAAAACATGATTACGATCTTTTTTCCTCACATCTTTAGGTTTCATTCTAATTGAAGTGTGCATTGTTGCATTATAATCACGAACCAAGCTGTGATATCCAGTTTTTGGTTCCACGTTCAGTTAAATATCTATAAATTTTTGCTTTAATTGTTCTATTAAACCTTTCAACTATGGAGGCTTTCTTATCACTAAAAACATGATAATGTTTAATACTGTATCTATCTAATAACGCTTTAACTTTTGAATTAAAGAATTCTGTTCCCTGATCTGATTGAAACAACTTAACTCGGTTTCTGAACAGGTAAGCTTCGGCTCATAGCTTCCGAGTATAAACTGTTTGCATCAATATAAAGGAGATAATTACTCGGTTTTGAAGGGTCGTATGTTTCGGGTAGATGTTTGTTATTCGCTTCACAATAACGTTTACCGATGAATGACACCCCACCCCTCATCCCTGCCTCAAACATGAGATGCATGTCAGGATGAGTAATCAATTGTAGTTCGACTTTAGTGTGTTTCAACATACAATTCCAGGTGAAGTGCGCGAGGGAAACAAAATGGGTGGCATCAAGGCCGTATGAGCTAAAAAGCGTAGACCTCATGGATTCAAAAACTCCCGCTAATAGCATCACGTCCAAACATAAATAGAAATCGTGATATTCACCAAGCGATTTCAGCTTGAATGTCGAGAACACTCTTCGCGCATGCTCATATTCTTCGCGAGACAGAGGTTGTAAACTCTAAGGTTCAACTTTAAGAAATTTATATTGATTTTAAATTGGTAATCAATAATTTTGATGTAAAGTGGACTGTATTGAATAGAAAAGAAACAAGTGATATCTCTACAGAAACAAGTACATGCAATGAATATATAAAAGAACAACTCACCGAAAATCTGCAGAGTACCTAATTTAATATTTATATTATTGAGCTTACAACTCCCAGGTAAGGTATTCAGGTGTCCCCGAGGTAGGAGATGAATCAAGGATGGTGAAAAGGCAAGCTTAATTGTCATCTACTGTTGGTAAATTCGGCTTCCATCATATAACGTTGCACATATATTTCTGATGAGATATTTACAATGTCTTTAAAGACTATAGATCGGTGAACTTTCCAATCGAAAAATAATAGTTTAAAACTTTCAACTAAAGGGAGTTTGGCAAACACTTTTCCAAACGTAGGTTTATGGTGTACGATTTAACATTAACGAAAAAATAATAATTTGAAGAACGATTTTCTTCTGGGAATGATCGACGAATAATATCAATCCCGACTCGAGGCAAGCTATTACAAAGCGAGACTGAACTGAAAGAAAAGACCTACCGGCTAGTGAGCACGACGCACTCAAGTGAAAGAAATACGAACTGAACGAGGAGCGCGCGTCCAATTCAAAAACGAAAAATGAAAACTAGAGCTGGCTCCAACATCCCCCCCCGGCTGAAAAGCTATTTTCAGACAAGGCTAGAGAACAAAGAAACGACAAAAACAATGAATAAACGACGAAAGAAATAAAAATAAAACAAAACGAGAATAAAACAAAAAATGCAAAAGGAAAATTATTGAGTAGGCAACGGATACAACTTTGTAGCCGGCCTTTTGAAGCGACCATTGGCGCACCGCACCATAGCCACTCGAACGACACCGTCAGCACCGGGAAATACTTCCTCAATCACCCCCAGAGGCCATTTCAACGGTGCGACATTTGGTTGATCCACTAGGACGATTGTACCAACCGTGAGAGGGGTGGAATCCTTACACCATTTCACACGGGTTTGTAATTCATGTAAGTATTCTTTGCGCCAACGACTCCAGAAAGACTGAACCATTTGATTGACTAATTCAAACCGATCCAATCGATTCATTGGACGATCTTCCACATTTAACATAGGAAGGTACTTAAGAGGTGTCAAAGTGAGAAAATGAGCCGGTGTGAGGGCGAGGGGTTCACTCGGATCCGCGCTCATTTGACATAATGGGCGTGAGTTAAGTACAGCCTCAATTTGAACTAAGACAGTGTTCAATTCTTCGTAAGTCAACAACTGGTTACCAATAACTCGAAACAGGTGTGACTTTACTGATTTTATATTCGCCTCCCAAAGACCGCCGAAGTGAGGTGAACCTGGCGGGATGAAATTCCACTCAATGCTATGATCAGCAAGTTCATTCTGGAGCAGGTTTTGATATTCCTTGGAGTTCAGCATCCGTGACAATTTTATTAGCTCATCATAGGCGCCGACGAAGTTGGTACCATTATCGGAATACATGACCTTACAAGGACCTCGTCGAGCAAGGAAATGGTGAAAAGCTGATAAGAACATTTGGGTCGATAAGTCCGAAACTAATTCAATGTGAACGGCTTTAGTTGCCATACAGATAAAAAGACAAATGTACGATTTAAATATGAAAGGATTCCGACGCCTGGCCATGGTGATTCGAATGGGTCCACCATAATCAACTCCACATTGGACGAATGGTTTAGACGACAGAGTTCTACAGGTTGGCAGATTGCCCATTTTCGGCGGTGTAAGAGTGGGACGATAGTGAAAACACTTGTTACATTTTCGTACATGACTCCTTATAAGGACACGGGCTGATAAAATCCAATATTTTTGTCTCAAAATAGACGCCAATAAATGAGGTCCAGCGTGACAGTGCTTTTCATGAAAATAATCAATCAAAAGCGTGACCAATGAATCATTTTTCGGTAATATAATCGGATGACAGCTGTCATAATTCAACTCAGAATTTTGTAAACGTCCACCCACACAAATAATATCATGATCAAGAAAGGGTGACAGTTGTTGAAGATGAGAAGTACATTCTTTCCCAGCTTTCAATTCCAGTAATTCTTTCGAAAAATGAATTTTTTGTACAACTTTATACAAATGTTTTTCCGCCAAATCGAAATCTAATTCATGAGGTTTAGGCAATAGACGAAGTACTTTCAATATTAACACCATGATACGCAATAGACGTTGGTAGTTGGAACAACGAGCAATTAAAAGATGAATCGAATTAATAGATGAATTCTCCAACTGTACTACAGTGACAATTGAGTGAACCTTGACCTCAGGTAGACACTCTATAGGTTCCAGATCGACCTTGACGGGCCAATCACTCTCTTCTAACATTAGCCAAGAGGGGCCAGACCACCACAAATCATGATTAATTATTTCAGAAGGGGATAAACCTCTCGAAATGGGATCAGCTGGGTTTGAATTTCCTGCCACGTGTAACCAGTCGTTGATAGGACAGTCTTGAATTTTCGTAACTCGATTAGCGACGAAAGATTGCCATCTAGATGGACAGCCCCTGATCCAATGTAAGACAACAGTTGAATCCGATAATGCAACAACGCGAGTCACGTGACAACGAAGGCTCAAAACAAAGACAACAACCTGTATTAATTCAGCGAGCAAGAGCGCCGCGCATAATTCAAGCCTAGGTATGGATAAAGTCTTAGATGGCGCGACTTTTGATTTAGCGCACAACAATGTGATAGTTGCAGGTTGCATATCCATTTGAGATTTTATGTAGATCACACCACCATAACCTAAAGTCGATGCATCACAGAAACCAATGACAGTAATTTTCGAATCATTCATCACTCCTAAATGACGTGGTATGAAGAGATTGGACAATAAAGGGAACTCCTTCTGACATGTCTCCCATTGAAGCGCAATAGAGGGAGGTACTGAATCGTCCCAATCAAGACCAGCATTCCATAATTGTTTAATTAAACATTTAAGAAACAAAGTTAGGGGTGACAAGAGTCCCAAAGGATCGAAAATGCGTGCTACTACCGATAAAATGTGACGTTTGGTAGGAACAGACTGATTAGGATTCACTGAAAAACAAAACGAATCACTACCAGGTTGCCATTTCAAACCTAGGACAGCCAACAAATTTCCCATCTCGAAATCTTTAGACAAGGCCGATTTTTCATCTTCCGAGAAATCATTCATCAATTCAGGTGAATTGGAACTCCATTTAGTAAGTTCGAATCCGCCTCTCTCGAACAATTCTTTAGCCTGACTACAAAGACGATTTGCTTCACCTAAAGAAGACACACTTGTCACCAAATCATCCATAAACATGTCACTCGGAATACGAGCTTTAGCATCAGGGAAATTTTCACCTTCTTCTTGAACAAGTTGATGGACAGTTCTGAGAGCTAGAAACGGTGACTCACTCAGACCAAATACGACAGTTTTTAATTCAAAAATTTGTATGGGATCATTGGACGAAAATCTCCATAACAAACGCTGAAATTTGCGACACGATTCATCGACAAGAATCTGTCTATACATCTGCTTTATATCAGCAGTTACAGCGATAGAAAATAACCGAAAATTGACTAACAGAACGAAAATATCCGTTTGCAACTTGGGGCCGATATGAAGTATATCATTCAATGATACTCCAGTAGTAGTTTTCGCGCCTGCGTCAAAGACAATACGCAAAGGCGTTGATTGACTCTGAGTTTTGATTACAGCATGATGAGGTATAAAATAACCACTTTTATCACTCTGATTTTTTATCAATTCCATGTGTCCTTGTTTGAGATAATCCAAGAGGACATCGTGATACACTAAACGCATGTTTGGATCACGTGCCAGTCGTTTCTCCAAACTGATGAGTCGACGTTCTGACATAGCATAAGAATCACCAAGACAATCAGGGGATTTTGAAAACGATAATGAGACAACGAATCTACCCGAATTTTCACGACGAACGGACGATGCAAAATCCTTCTCGCATTCCAACTCATCAGCAGTGAGTTGTTTTCCTACATCTGGAACGCTTTCCACTTCCCAAAATTTTCGAACTAACTTATCCAACGGTGATGTTAGACAAGTCATCAAACACGTTAAATTTTCTGAATTGAGTTAAAATAGGGGCTCTACCCATCAAAATATAACCGAAAACGCTTTCCAAGGCCATCAAATAATTCGAATCAATTTCCACACGACCATTTCGGAAAATATGGGGCACTAATTCAGCTCCTATAATAGCGTCAATTTCGCTGGGAATGTGATAACTTTCATCAGCAAGTCGAAGACCAAACAAATTTGATAATTTAGAATTATCAATTTTACTAGTGGGAAGCTGTTCCATGATTTTTTCGACAACTAATGGTTCAATGGGAAATTTAACACTAGAATCGAGTCGAGATTGAAGCGTGACAAAAGTACGACCAAAAACTGATTGCGAATTTCCGCCAAAACCATTCACAATTAATTGGAAAGGAGAAATCGATAGTTGCAATTTACGACAAAGTTTACGAGTAATGAAATGACTTTGACTAGCTGAATCAACTAAAACTCTTATTTTGTGCAATCTACCTCTCTTATCAGGTACCTCGACTTGAGCAGTTGATAGTAGAACACTATATGGTGCCGACTTCGAATCGATAGAACAACAGGTAATAGTATTATTTTCTACCTTTTTCGCATCCGAATTTGATGACGAATTTGAAGCATTTCCGAAATGTAAAAGCGAATTATGCTTCTGACTACATTCCTCGCAGTTGGAAGAAGTACAATCTTTACTACGATGGGCTGGCGAGAAACATTTCAAACAGCAACCCTTCTCCTTAACAAAACGAAAACGGTCCCAAGGTGATAACTGACGAAAAAGACGACAATTGATCAATTTATGATTTGTCATCGAACATTTCAGACATTCTGATATTTTTACCGGTGATTTGGTCACTTGCGAATTCGATTGAACAACCAACACTTTGGATTTTGGTATTGGTTTCACTACTGGCTTGCATTGTTTAGACGATTCGTCATGCGGTAACGATTTAATCTGCCTTTCGATGAATGAAACAAAATCAGTATATGTGGGATCATCCTTAGTATGAACTGAAGCTTCAAATGCCTTTCAAGAAACAGGATCTAAAATTTTCAACGCTTGGAACAGAAATATTGCATCAGATACATCTTCACCTCGTAGGCGTTTTAAAGCAGTAATTGAACCACAGAACTGATCGACTATAGAAACTAAACCTGCACGAGACTCAGATTTTAGACAATTGAATTCGAAAATTTGTTTCAAGTACACATTTGAGAGTGAGCGGGGGTCATTGAACCGCTTAATTAATGCATCCCAAATAATTTCATAATTATTAGCAATAGGTGGTAGATGACGTGAAATATTAGCCGCTTCTCCAGATAGTTTGGACACCAGATATTGGACCTTTTGTTGATTTGGAATCGATTTGTTGTCATGAATCATGCATTTAAACATTTCGTAGAATACCGCCCATTTTGATTGATCTCTGTCGAACACAGGAATTTCAATTTTCGGTAAAATATTAGACGAATCCTTATTGGAAGATACAGGTTGAGCCGGGGTAGAAACACTAGGTACAACCTGACTGCGTTTTTTCAATTCACTAGCAATTGCTTCCATATGTTCGAACATTTCCATATGTGAACTACTAAATTTGGGTACAAATTCCGGGTCTTTTTCCATTTCAAGCTCCTGTATTTCCATTTCAACAGCTTCATAATCCTGAACAGTTTTAAGAGTGGAACTATAGAGAATTAGAAATTGTTTAGCACTAGCTTCTTCTTTTAAAGCCTTTTTCGACAATTCGAAAGTACGTTGAATACGATAGAAATATTGCTCAAGTTTAGCTCGTTTGAGCTTTAACTTCTTTTCACTCATGATTGGATATTGGAAAGGTCTTAATGATTTTCATTTACTAATTTTCGAATAAAATTACGAATGCAACAATGAACGATTTTCATTGATGATTCAAGCAAGCAAAATGATAATGTTAGTACAAATTGAACAGAGAAAGCTCAATAGACGAAGCAAGCTAAGCGATAACGTTATCAGCATTGCAAAGTAACGGTTCCGATCGGACAATAGAGATAAGAGTGAACCAACTTGATCGGCTCAATTCATAATGTACAAACAGGTTTGAACCCTAGCATGCACAAACGATTTACAATAAAATTGGATAAGTGCTTGCCAAATATTTGAATAAAAAATAGCCAATAAAATCTGGCCTGGATGACCAATGTAAACTCTAAGGTTCAACTTTAAGAAATTTATATTGATTTTAAATTGGTAATCAATAATTTTGATGTAAAGTGGACTGTATTGAATAGAAAAGAAACAAGTGATATCTCTACAGAAACAAGTACATGCAATGAATATATAAAAGAACAACTCACCGAAAATCTGCAGAGTACCTAATGTAATATTTATATTATTGAGCTTACAACTCCCAGGTAAGGTATTCAGGTGTCCCCGAGGTAGGAGATGAATCAAGGATGGTGAAAAGGCAAGCTTAATTGTCATCTACTGTTGGTAAATTCGGCTTCCATCATATAACGTTGCACATATATTTCTGACGAGATATTTACAATGTCTTTAAAGACTATAGATCGGTGAACTTTCCAATCGAAAAATAATAGTTTAAAACTTTCAACTAAAGGGAGTTTGGCAAACACTCTTCCAAACGTAGGTTTATGGTGTACGATTTAACATTAACGAAAAAATAATAATTTGAAGAACGATTTTCTTCTGGGAATGATCGACGAATAATATCAATCCCGACTCGAGGCAAGCTATTACAAAGCGAGACTGAACTGAAAGAAAAAACCTACCGGCTAGTGAGCGCGACGCACTCAAGTGAAAGAAATACGAACTGAACGAGGAGCGCGCGTCCAATTCAAAAACGAAAAATGAAAACTAGAGCTGGCTCCAACAGAGGTGTATCAGTTAAATCATTATGAAAACATTCGATGGGAGGAAGCGATGTTTCCGTGAATTTTTCGGGACAACTCATGTATGAGTGAGGATATATTCCTTTTTTCAACAAGAGTTGTCTGTGTTCACGTGGGGGATCATGAAACACTGAAAATAAACGTTCAAATTTCTTTTCCATGTCTTTACTTTGCACCAAATTACGCACCAATACTTCCAAGGATTCAGACATAAACTTGTAGGAATCTAAAAATTTAATTTTGCCTACTGGAAATGTTAAAAATCTCTCTGACGTATTTGCGATGCAGGAAATTTCTTTTTTACATTTACCGAGCGCTTTCAGAATAAAATGCGAATCACACCCAGAGAAATTGTGAAAATAACACGAAATGTACTCCAGAGTACGAGCCAATAAATTACAAGAAACGTGTGCCGCACATAGGTAATTTCCGGTTTCATGCGCGTGGTGACGACTTTTAATATCGGTGTCTAAAAATGGTTCAGCACAAAGCCCACAGTTCACCGAATTTTGGAATTCGCGCTCTTGACTTTCGGATAAAGCTTGCATTGGAATTTCTCGTTTCATATCTTCATACAAAATGTCGCTGAGATCTGTAATTTCCTGAAGAAATTTCTCCATGATTTTTTCATCTAAACTACTCGATCTATGGAGTACAGGTCCGTAAGCAATTTCCCCATTCACATCGATAACAACAAAACAATACCCGCAGGGAATATGTCGTGCTGTTTTCTTTGTATAGCTATGGATGATTTCATCCCAATCGGATTCATCATCATCATCTCCATTATTATCGATATTAACAACATAAGTTTCTAAATCTGCTTAAATGGTGTACTTTTTCTTCAACGTCGTGCCTAGTTTCTTGAATTTAATTGTCTCCCCGCGTTTAGGATATGAAACTCGTTGTGATTGAAACTTGGAACAAAGCTGTTCATGTTTCATCAAATTTGCTTTACCGTCATAATTTTTAGATTTGGTCTATGTAAATCTATGGAAACAGAAATTGCAAACATGTACTTGTCCGTTGCATTTTGAAAGGTGGGAGAGAAGATGCGATAGCCCATTTTTCCCGTTCATGGTATTAACTAAACAGAAATGAGTTTTTCCTGCATCGGCTTTTAGCATTAAAAGGTTAATTTGGTGCTTACGAGTGCGGAAAATGCTTGTGCGGTAGGGGAAAAACTTTTTTTTGTCATACGCAATGACGTGAATTGCAATATCCGGATTTAGCATTTCAAATGTCTTAATATCGCGTGTCGTCACCGGGAAATTTACTCCTCGCATATTAAGTGTGTGAGCAAACTTGCTCAAATACTTTACAGTCAAGTCCGAGTTCCTTGGTTTCTGATGGAAATACGCAAGGACTGACCATAAAAAGCATTTTTCGTCAGTCAGATTTTTGACATTTATAATACATTTTTTGTTTTTAAGAAATTGCGGTGTTTGAATGAAACTGGATGTGAAGATTGGATTAAATTTAATCATGTTCACATCCAGTGACTCAATTTTCTTCAAAACCCAACCGCTGCCATGTCGAACAAAGTTGTCAAATGATGACATGATTTTTCTCACAGCCAACATGGAATGCTCATTAAAATCTTCATAGTTCTCAAGCACGTTTAGCGCTATGTTGGAGTAACATTGAAGATTTATTAGAGATGAGACTGTCTCGCTAACTTCATCATCCATCACCACTAATTTATACAACAAAACATTCAGCACGATGAACCACTTCATGTTTGCGTCATGGCGTGCTGTGTGCTCCCTAATTATATCAAAAACGTGCCGTTTCGATCTCTCGAGCACGTTTTCGATACCGATTTCCTCGGGATTGCCGACGGTTATGTGATGACGCACCGCTGCTGAATTGACGCCATGTTGTCTTCTTTCCCTTGGCATGATGTTAGATTCTGAAAAACAAAAGAATAACGATCAGGATGATATAGAATTAGAGTGATAGAGTACAACTGCATGTTTTTAAATCAGTTGTAAATCAGCATTGGTAGAAGAAGGCTGTGTGTGAAAATGATATCTCAAGATCACATAATGTTGCATGAAAGATTAAGATTATTATCTTTTGATAAAAGATGGACGAAATCTTCTCCGCATTTGTCTGCGGAAAACATGGCGAAAGAGGGATTCATATTCTCATCTGCACCAGACATTGTGCGATGTGTATTTTGTTCAATTTGTTTGGGAAAATGGGAAGAAAGTGACATACCAGCAATAGAACATGCAAGGTACAGCCCGAACTGTAGAAGGAAATATAATATAACAATTGAAGAGGAGAATTTCGATAATAATATTCTACGACAATATGAAGAAAGATATTTAACTTTTAATCGTGTAGAGGATTCATCCATTCAAGGAGAGTATTTTGAAAAGCATCATCTACATTGTGACTTTTGTAAATCATTATCCAATAAAGCAGAGTATTTTGCGAGAAATGGTTATTTCTTACATAAAAATCCATTCTATCTGCAATGTGTCTATTGCAAATATATTATCAAAAATCCATTTGAAAAAGTAATGCATTTACCGTTTTGTTTATATGAAGAGTGTGAGAAAAAAGAGTGGGGGGAGGATGTTCCAGATATACCGTATCATAAAGATGAGGTAAAATCGCATGCATGCAGTATATTGTAGAAGGTTTTTTATCCTCTGAGGACAAAAACTGTCCTCCGAGGACAAAAACTGTCCTCCGAGGACAAATATTGTCCTCCGAGGACAATTTTCCTCTCCTCCACAGAGGATAAAATCAAAGTAAAATGTACTTACATGTGTTGGGTGATGCTGCGTGAATCTCCTCGACTGTGTAGGTGGGTATGCTTCCTTTCAGATTCATTCCTCTCAGATGTAGATACCGACTATGCTTCCTTTCAGATTGATTCTTCTCAGGTGTGTTGCCTCAACTTGAGCTCAACTGCTTAAGAGGTGCGGAACTGAAGTTTAGAAGTGAGAAAATGCTGTGAAAACAATGAAATATTTAATAACTGAACTGAAATCAATCGAGAGGGGAGAATGCTATTCAAAAAATGTTTGAGTGAGCCCTATGTTGAAATGTTGTGAAAACAATGAAATATTTAATAACTGAACTGAAATCAATAAGCATCATGAGAGCCTATTAAAAATATGTTTAAGTGAGTTGACATGGAGGAGATTTTTTTCAGCTTCAAGCAGGTGTTTTCACCGTCCCATGCTGAGTTCTAGACGAGATTTTTTTTTCGTCTTCCAACACATGTACAAGGATGCTATTCGAAAAATGATTGAGTGTCAGTTTTTTGTGATAGGAGAGAGAATACTTACAAATCTGAATGTTGCCGATAACGATGTGGGAGCACATGTTGTAGGGGAGAAATTTGAATTTTTTTCGGCTTGTAGCATGCTTTGCTCTTGCTCGCACGAGCCTGGAACAGAGAGAGAAACGTATGGTATATAAACAGAAGTTATGAGAGGAAAATTATCATTTACATCTGAGTCTACTTTGAGTAAGGATGAGTTCTCCATCAACATCTTCTCCATCATACGTCCTGCCAGATAGCCCACCAGCACAGCAGTGAGTGCTCAACTATTGGCAGCGCAAAGCTGCCATCGCTGCTGAGTCGTCCGCTGCTGCTGCTGCTGCACCCGCTCCACTTAACATGGAACCACCATCACCGGGCGGCGAGATCGTCGTTGGGGACAGCCCTATTCAACGCTTGGCTCCAGCTGCTACCTGGGCACCACGGCGAGCGGTGCTAACTACTCTACCAAACAACATCAGGCAGAAGCAGGGGAAGCGGAAGTTGGTGTTTGAGGAGGAGGAGGCTGAAGTTAGCGGGGATGAGGAGAAGCAGTCAATCTTCTCACAAACAAAGGTTAGTTTCAACAAATATTATTAACTTGTGTATGCACAGATTTTTTTCCGTGATTGATTGTTAAAAAAATCTGTGCACATACAAGTCTTTGATTATTTGATACGAATATTATTTGAAATGATTAGAAATTGAATGCAAGGAAATATTATTTGAATTATGTGATATTATTGTTTAAAGTAATCAATCATGCACAAATTATTTGTTAGCAATATTTCCTTGAAGTGATTAGAAATTGATTGCAAGGAAATATTATTTGAACTGATTAGAAATGGAATTATGAGATATTATTGTTTAAAGTAATCGATCATGCATAAATTATTTGTTACCAATATTTCCTTGAAGTGATTAGAAATTGATTGCAAGGAAATATTATTTGAACTGATTAAAAATTGAATTATGAGATATTATTGTTTAAAGTAATCGATCATGCAACAATTATTTGTTACCAATATTTCCTTGAAGTGATTAGAAAATGATGCCAAGGAAATATTATTTGAACCGATTGGAAATTGAATTATGAGATATTATTGATTAAAGTAATCGATCATGCAACAATTATTTGTTACCAATATTTCCTTGAAGTGATTAGAAAATTGATGCCAAGGAAATATTATTTGAACTGATTAGAAATGGAATTATGAGATATTATTGTTTAAAGTAATTGATCATGCAACAATTATTTGTTATCAATATTATTCCAATAACTGATATTACTCACTTTATGCAGAGAATGCCAATTCAATGATGTCAAGTTGAGATTATGACAATAATCTGATGTAGAGATCAATAATCTATTGATCAAGTTCTCTAGTATGATGATAATCTGAAACAAATAAGACACTAATCAAATATTTTTCAACAGAAACATGCTGCTATGGAGCACAACTCATCCATGCTGCCCCTGATGAAGGAGGTGCGACGAAGGGAGAAGGAGGAGGAGGAGGAGATGGAGTTCGTATCAATTCTAAATGCACCAACGCCCAAACCGTGGATCCCGCTGAGGGAGTTAAAGGAGCGCACTCCCTACCCCATAGTTGGCGCGAGGGAACAGACAAATATTCACGGACGACGAGTAATTTAAAAAATTACCAATGTAGGAAGCAAATCTACGAGTGAGGTGTATTTACCGCAAAGATTTGCTTCCTGCATTAGCTCAGAGAAAATACACCAATTCAACCTCAAGTGTAAAAATTTTGTGTTGCTGGTAACACATAGGTCAGCAAATTGGTCCGATATAAAAATTGTTAAGCAATAACAATTTTTATATCTATACAATTCGTCGACTTATGTGTTACAAATTGTATAGTTGAATGTAGTGAATGTAATAAATTGTAATATTGTTTTTATAAAAATTGTTTTCAATTCTTACCTGTTCAATTCACAATGAATAGTAAAAACACACATGGAAGAAATGGTTCACCTGCTTACACTTTGTTGTGAATGATATATATATATAAATAAGGTGAGCGCCCCTTTTATAGTTTTGTTGCGAGCATGCTCAATAGTCTTTACTGCTACACACACACACACACACACACACACACACACACACACACACACACACACACACACACACACCACACACACACACACAACACACACACACACACACACACACACACCACACACACACACACACACACACACACACACACACACACACACACACACACACACACACAACACACACACACACACACACACACACACACACACACAACACACACACACACACACCACACACACCACACACACACACACACACACACACACACACACACACAACACACACACACACACACACACAACACACACACACACCACACCACACACACACACACACCACACACACACACACACACACACACACACACAACACACACACACACACACACACACACACACACACACACACATACTGGAACAAGGTAACAAACGGGGAGGTGAGAAATGAACATACATTGCGGGGAGGCTGATTTACACACATTTACACACATGTTGGAGACTTAATTTTTGTTTTAGAAAGTATATTAATATGTGTTCAATACAGTTGTAACTTTTTTTTTCTGTTAACTTGAAAAAAAAATTACGCATTAAACCTACAAAAAGGGGAGAAATGTGTGTACACTTTCACTGAACAAACCGAGGAGAAATGTGTGTACACTTCCACTGCACAAAGCGGGGAGAAATGGTGTGTCCACTCCAAACACACATTCCGGGGAGGAATTGTGTGTCTAGTTTAACTTACAAAGCGGGGACAAAACCGGTTCTTAACACAAGTTCTGGCTGCAACACTTATTTCGATATATTTTACTATTCTATTTGATCATAGAATACAATATCGTATGGGTCTTCGAAAGCCAGTTACATGCACGTTGATTTTTGTACGATTGTTTTTTGCCATCCTTATGAATTCGAATAAGTGCAACTTGTCAAACATCATCTGTTTGATCTAATAGAATTTTATAAGGACGGTAAAAAATCGATGTGTATGTAACTGGCTTTTACTAAACAGGCTTCACGAATTACAATACGATAATAGGATAGTTGATACAATACATGGTTTTAATTCAGATTCATTCATTGATAGAAATAAAAGGAGATTCCGGTGTCGATAGCATCGAAGTCGCCAGGCTGGTCTGGATCATTTATGAATTTATCAGTATGCAGTATCCACTCAGCAGCTCTTATACAAACACAAACATTAGTTTCGTTTTACTTGGAATAGTAAGACATTATTTCATTATGTCCATTATTACAATAGATCAATTCAGATCCAGTTAGCTGTTAGAGTAATATAATGTAATTACATTTTATACTCACTGTTCAGATCAGCACAATGTTTATAGCCTACTGTATGCAGTGAGTATAGAATGTTACATTCTATTCTCACTGACTGCATATTTATACTGTGTAATAGATTTTATTGATTGTTGCAAAGATTTTAAGTCAATGATTCAACAGGAAATCCATGGTAATATTCAACGATTTCAACCTAATGAATTAGATTGTTGTATGACAAAATTGAAATCCCGACAACGTAAATAATTCAGTGAAGTTAACTGTACAAGGTTACTTTTTCTCGTATTTTATTGAGTGATAATGGGAGATGATTTCTGATTCCATATTTGGATTCAACCTTTTGAAGTTTGAAACTTTCAAAGCTGGAATTTTTTTTTAAACTAGAACTTTTAGGGCCGGTTTCCGAGCTCAGGATTTAGCTAAGTCCCAGACTCTAAACAGCAATAGTCAGAAAATTGGCTTTCCAAAAGGTCAGCTTTTATAATAGAAGTCTTAGTTTTTATTTTCTCATTTCTATAATTGGAAACGTTTTTCCTTGACGGAATTAGACATTCCTGAATAATTCAAAATAGCTGAAACTTTACACTATTTTCTCTTTATTTTATTTTGTGTTCAATTTTCTAGTTTTTCGAGATTTAATTCAAACGTGACTATGACAATGACTGCGACTACGCCCCGTCTTGGAAAACCAAATTTCTGACTCAAGCTGTTTAAAGTCTTGGACTCAGCTAAATCCCGAGCTCGGAAACCGGCCCCTAATGTTTTAAAATGTTCATGTTTGAACTTTTCAAGAGTGTTTAAAAGCTTCTAAAAACCTTTACCTGTGAGGCAGAAGTATTATTATCTTAGTAGGTACATTTTTACTAAACATAACTTTATGATAATGTAAAAGCTATATTAAAAACTGCTGTAACTCCCTTGTTTTTGGGTATTTTCGAAAATGGGACTTACGCTTTAAAAAATTTGGGGTCGCTGAATCCAAATCCGAATACTTTGAGAAAAGTGATGAGTCATACTCTGAGCAAACGCGTCTGAAATTTGAGATCCCCTTGTGAAAGCCTTCGAGCTGCGAAATATGAAATGATCTGAAATATGATCTTCAGGAGACGGGATTCTGCCGTGTGAAACTAGCCTAAGAAAAACACAACGGCCTTGTTCACTCCCCCCACCATGACTTCTCAGTAGCTTGGCCCTAACATTTACATGATCCTAGAAAGTAGTCTACACCTATGTTCACAGAATAATTCAGAATAATGTATCCTATTTGAAAGAGTGGATGCATGCAAAAAAAAACAACTTTCAAAGATCCATGTTCATCAAGCCTTCTGTTACTGCAAGAGATATTCTGTATCTTTGTGAGTATCTTTGGGAGGCTCCTTTTCCTTTTATATTATGCAACATTTTGAAAAACTTCGTATATATGTCGACGCGCAATTTAAAAAGGAACATACCTGTTAAATTTCATGGAAATATATTGCCGTATATCGCTGTGAATGCGCAACATATAAACATAAAGAGAAATGCACAGCCGTCGACATGAATCTCAGACCTCACTTCGCTCGGTCAATTATATACAGTGATGTCAGAGTAATGAGGGATTCCTTCTCTTTTCATATTATCCTTAAAATGCAAAATTTGAAAAAAACCTTGTGTATTAATACATCGACGCGCAGTTGAAAAAGGAATATTTCTGCCAAATCTCATAGAATTCTATCAACGCGTTACATACATACATACAGACAGACAGACAGACAAAAGAAAATCCGAGTTGAAACATAGACCTCACTACAATAACTAAATTATTATGATGTAAAACTTTTGTGGGCTATTATTAATTATGCTAGGCTATTTTTGAGACTTGAATGCCAAGCTGAAGATTTTATTACTTTAGATTACATCAAACACTCAATGGAATTATCGAATGTGCATCCATTCACTAAGAGTTTGGAAGTGAGCGAAAAATCTAACAAAATAAAAAATAGCAATGGATAACATAATATTAAACGAACATGACTAATTACAATAAAATATTGTGATGCGAAACTGTTGTAAATATTATTCACATCCAATTCACTCAGTTTAAAAAATAAAGTCTCTCTGTTCACACTATCGTAGCCCAAAAAGAAACAGTACAACTTCTTTGTAGGTCTATTCAACGTTTTCATTACTATATTGAATAGAACAAAAATATTATCAGTAGCCGAATAACCTCTCCGAAAGCCACACTGATTCTCTTTAATAATCTTTTCTCTTTCCTCCCACAACTGCAACCTTCTCAGTAAAATAAATGAAAATACTTTAGCGACAGCATTTATAAAAGATATGGCTCTATAATTATTCACTTCATTAGTATCACCTTTTTTATGCAATGGAAATATAATTGAACGTGGAAACCCTGTTGGTATCTGTCCACCTCTGACGATGGCATTGGAAAAAGTCAAAATAATCTCTTTGTAATTTTTTGACGCATTCTTGTAAAACTCAGCAGGAACTCTGTTATCACCTGGAGCCTTATTGTTGCGCATTGTCTTGAAGGCACTTTCCAATTCATTCATATCTATGTCTTTGTCAAGAGTTTGATCTTCAACATTCCTCGCCGCATAATATGTGACTACCCCGCAAACTGATCCAAACACTCGTCTGAAGTGTTCAACCCAATCCTCAGCACTCACAGTTCCCGAAATCTTGAACTCTCTACACTTGAATTTCTTTATCAGAGCCCACAAATCACTGGAATCCTTGACTCTTCTGAATTGTTCTTTTATATCGCTGTAATACGCTTGCCTTTTACTCTTTCATATAATTTTCTCTCACCTGCTCCGAATTTGATTTTCTAAACACATTCAATAGGCTGAACACTCGCTTTCTCATAACCGCACACTCTTTGTCGAACCACTTTTCTCTCCATCCTTCTCTCTTTCTATCAGGTTGGGGCACATAATTTGCAGCTCTATATACAAGATTATTTAATACTTCATAAGTCTCTTCACTACTCTCGGGAAGACCATTTATTTCTCTACAAGCATTGGTGAGTTTAGATATATATTCATTCTTCCTCGCTTCCTTCCATTTCAACTTCGGTAAGAGTGGTAAAATTGTGCTCTCTCTTTCTAGAGTATCAACCGTGATTAGCGTAGCTTCAATTGGGAAATGATCAGATAAAAATTCTGGCACAATAGAAAATTTTCCAACTATTTGCGCTAATTCGACAGCCATGCAACATAGATCTATTACGGAAGCCCCTCTGCCTATAAAAGTAAAGTCTCCCCACCTATCTCCACTTATCCTTCTATTCATAATGATGAAATTAAAAACCTCACAGAACTCCAATATTTTCTTACCTTTCATATTAATCACCTCATCCTTTGACTCTTGCTTATTACTCAGTGCATTTCCCAATTCTATTACATCTGTTAATTCCGACATGTCCTGTCCATTTCCTATTCTACCGTTAAAATCTCCAATTAAAATCATATTATTTCTATTATGCTCTTGCACTATCATAAACTTCCATAATGTATTGAATTCTCTCTCCCATTCCATGTCTCCTCCACCACTCAGGTAAATTGGAACTATATAATATTCATCCCGTTGTCCTGCATTCATGTGAATAACTTTCCTCTCAAGCGCATCGATTACCTTACAAAAACTCTCTATTCTTTTACTAATTTCTATCAACTTTCCTCCCTTTGCTCTACCTCAGTTTAATTCTCCAACTGCGAATTCCCAGTATAAATTGTAATCTGGAAAACAGTTTTCAAAATACAATTGCTTTCCTCTTTCAACAAACGTCTCCAATAGTACAAAAACATCATAATTACAAATAAAATTATATACTTGAACAATCTTACCACTTAATCCAGCCACATTGTACGCTACTATACTCAACTGTCCCTTCTCACACGGACTGACGGCGTTATCTCAGCGGTTGCGGTCTTCGTCCTCGCCGCCTCACTCCTCCTCATCACACATGCTCCCGCTCACGGCCCGCATCACACTCTCATCGAACATGCTCCCGATCTTCTGCAGCCCATCCTCTCCCTCCGAGACCAGTCCATTCTCCTCATCCAGCGTGAAAACCCGACTATTCACGATTAAACGATCCACTTCAACCGATACTCTCCTCTCACTCCCGGAACTTGTTTCTTCAACTCGCCAAGCACCCGGAAAAGCTTTGATCGTCGTTTTCTTGTGTCGAAAGCAAAGTCTTTATGAATCACAAACTGTGTACCCTTCAGCTTCCTACTGTTTCTCGTGATGAAATGGATGTCCTGATCGTCCGGAAAATGCGCAATGATTGGCCCGTTATCTATTTTCTTGCCCAATGCATGTGCTCGATTAACCCAGGTACCTGCTCGTGCCCCCAAATGACTCACACAAAAGTCTTTGACAGTTCTCACGTAATCCACTGTTGCACATTCATATTTCAGCCCGCGAAAAATTATATTGTTCCTTCTCGATCTATTTTCAAAATTTTCCATCTTCCTGATTATGAGATTATTCTGAATTTTTTGAGCAACAATTTGATTTCTTAACTGTTAATTCTCGACAGAGAGTTTATTCACTTTTTCAATTAGACCATTTAAATCCACCTTTGTAGCTAGCAGCGCGAGTTTTTCATCCATAGCCTTACTAAACCGCTTTTCAAAACGGTCAAATAGTGATTCAATAAAGTCTGAGTTCACATTACCGGAAGCTTTAACACTTGGGTCTGGAGCACGCTTTTTCTGTTCCATCTCTTCGAGCTCAGGCGAACTTTTAGCACGAGGACTCTTCTTAGCACTATCGTCCGGTGAAAAGTATTGTTAGATACTGTTCTTATTCATTCAGCTTCGAATATTTCGATTCACTTGAGAACAATTTCACAAATAAAAAACAAATTGATAATTCAATTTATTACGAAAGAACTTTTAGCTCTAGGTCTCTTTTTAGCACTACCGTCTGGTGGATACTGTTTTTATTAATTTAAACTTTGAATATTTCGATTCACTTGAAAACAATTTCACAAATAAATAACAAATTGATAATTCAATTTATTACGAAAGAACGTTTTAGGTTAAACATGCACTAAATGAACCGATTAAGCACGACCCGTCCGGAAACTTGAGATAAGAGAGCAAAACAATTCTGCGACCGCTCCGTTCAACAGCTCACTATCAACTCCTAATTTGAGAACATACGATTTGAAATCGAAAAGTTGTCAGTTGTAATTGGGGAATGATTTTAAAAAACCAATACTTTTATTTTCCATAACTGTACTCATAAAAAATAATATGATAATATATTTTATATTCAAATGAAACGTTTAGTTTTTAAATAAAAAATATTTTTGAGCCCCAAAATCCATTGGAGAGTTACCGAATTGCTTGATCAAGAGATTCAATTGATTGATGATAAAGTTCAATTGCGCCGTGAACATAGAGAATTTGATCTTCATCAAGTTCAAATGTTTGGAGACAAAAGTCGTGTTGCCAATACATACATAGAAATGATTCTCATTAATCATTCGTGAACAGTACAGGGGAAATAATATTTCACAATTGAAAATAATAATTTCACACATACAAAGCCTATGGAATACTGTGTACGTAGTACAGTATCCTTTCCTGCTCAAATCAAACCTGTACTGTAGGCTACAGAAGAGTCACGACATGTCAATTGGAAAATTTTCTCATTTTCAAATGTCTGCTCATGATATGATATCTTCTCATTTACATTTGACGATTTCTCAAATACAATTCACTACTCTCAATTACATGTGTGATGACTTCCTAAATACAATTGACTATTCTCATTTAGGCTACATCTGACATTCTCTCAATTACAAGTGACTATTCTCAAATACAATTGATACTTTCTCAAATTAACTTTTTACTTTCTCAAATAAAATTGGAAAAGGTGTTGTGACTACTATTTTTTTTTTTTTTTTGAGCAGGGTATGATTACTAAATCTTTTCTCCGGAACAACGTCTTTTCACAAAAAGTGAGCATGCCGTACACAAGTAAAATATTCAATCCAAGGTTTACAAGAGAGTTTTTGCAAGGATTGACAGACACAGAAGAAAATGTCAATATGGAGAGAAACTAAGAGACAAATTTCATTTTATCATAGGCTATCCTGATCTTGAGATACAATGTTAGGTTAGCAAAGTTTGAGGCATCCGCTTCTCTAAAACAGTAAGTGAATTCTCAGTGAAGCCTGTTCAAGAATATAAACTTACTGACGTGCTATTCTTGAATCTTAACAAGCCTCCCATTCGCATCATTCTAGCAATAACCCAAATTCAATGCGGAAAATTCTCGGGAAATTGTGTTACCAAGTCACCATTGATTGTGATGAACCTAATTTGGCGTTGAATTGTAGAGGATTTTATTCTCTTGGAAACAGTTCTGGATTTTTTCACTATGAAAGGTTTTTGAGTTATATGGAGAAAAAAACAGGTATTTTTAACACTGTAAGGTTAGCAGAGGGTATTTTTTTGTGAAGAATCATTTTCAGACTATTTGTACCAAATAACTAAAAAATCAGTACCACAATACATTCTGGCAGCATGTTTCCTCGCTCCCTTCTCATGTCTCAAGTGAATGAACAGAAAAATAAACTATGAATTCGCTAAGCTGTGACTCAATGAGTCTGAACGAAAAAGGAGATGAGTTGCTGATTCATAAATTCACGGCAAGCCCCATAGCAAACCAGTTACTTCGAACAGTGAAGGAGACAATGGAGATATGCAGGGATATGCAAGTACCCCGCATTGTATGCTCAATCCGTAAATGAGTTTTGTGTAAGTGTGTATTAGCGATCGTAGCACAACGTGGTGGCAATTTTGGAAACTGGAGTGTATCCCAATTAGGTGGAGTACTAACAAAATGGGGAGATTTTTTTTTATTACGTTTTTACATGATTTTAAGCATGTAGAAGTGATTTTTACTAAAATTGAGCAGTGACACTACGGGGTCTCCCCTTAGTGTACACACCTCCCCTTAATGTGCTGTGTATACTTGATTGTCTCCCCGTATTATACCTTGTTCCAACACACACACACACACACACACACACACACACACACACACACACACACACACACACACACACACACATACTGGAACAAGGTAGCATACGGGGAGGTGAGAAATGAACATACATTGCGGGGAGGCTGATTTACACACATTTACACACATGTTGGAGACTTAATTTTTGTTTTAGAAAGTATATTAATATGTGTTCAATACAGTTGTAACTTTTTTTTTCTGTTAACTTGAAAAAAAAATTACGCATTAAACCTACAAAAAGGGGAGAAATGTGTGTACACTTTCACTGAACAAACCGAGGAGAAATGTGAGTACACTTCCACTGCACAAACCGAGGAGAAATGTGTGTACACTTCCACTGCACAAAGCGGGGAGAAATGGTGTGTACACTTCAAACCCACATTCCGGGGAGGAATTGTGTGTTTAGTTTAACTTACAAAGCGGGGACAAAACCGGTTCTTAACACAAGTTCTGGCTGCAACACTTATTTCGATATTTACTATTCTATTTGATCATAGAATACAATATCGTATGGGTCTTCGAAAGCCAGTTACATGCACGTTGATTTTTGTACGATTGTTTTTTGCCATCCTTATGAATTCGAATAAGTGCAACTTGTCAAACATCATCTGTTTGATCTAATAGAATTTTATAAGGACGGTAAAAAATCGATGTGTATGTAACTGGCTTTTACTAAACAGGCTTCACGAATTACAATACGATAATAGGATAGTTGATACAATACATGGTTTTAATTCAGATTCATTCATTGATAGAAATAAAAGGAGATTCCGGTGTCGATAGCATCGAAGTCGCCAGGCTGGTCTGGATCATTTATGAATTTCTCAGTATGCAGTATCCACTCAGCAGCTCTTATACAAACACAAACATTAGTTTCGTTTTACTTGGAATAGTAAGACATTATTTCATTATGTCCATTATTACAATAGATCAATTCAGATCCAGTTAGCTGTTAGAGTAATATAATGTAATTACATTCTATACTCACTGTTCAGATCAGCACAATGTTTATAGCCTACTGTATGCAGTGAGTATAGAATGTTACATTCTATACTCACTGACTGCATATTTATACTGTGTAATAGATTTTATTGATTGTTGCAAAGATTTTAAGTCAATGATTCAACAGGAAATCCATGGTAATATTCAACGATTTCAACCTAATGAATTAGATTGTTGTATGACAAAATTGAAATCCCGACAACGTAAATAATTCAGTGAAGTTAACTGTACAAGGTTACTTTTTCTCGTATTTTATTGAGTGATAATGGGAGATGATTTCTGATTCCATATTTGGATTCAACCTTTTGAAGTTTGAAACTTTCAAAGCTGGAATTTTTTTTTAAACTAGAACTTTTAGGGCCGGTTTCCGAGCTCAGGATTTAGCTAAGTCCCAGACTCTAAACAGCAATAGTCAGAAAATTGGCTTTCCAAAAGGTCAGCTTTTATAATAGAAGTCTTAGTTTTTATTTTCTCATTTCTATAATTGGAAACGTTTTTCCTTGACGGAATTAGACATTCCTGAATAATTCAAAATAGCTGAAACTTTACACTATTTTCTCTTTATTTTATTTTGTGTTCAATTTTCTAGTTTTTCGAGATTTAATTCAAACGTGACTATGACAATGACTGCGACTACGCCCCGTCTTGGAAAACCAAATTTCTGACTCCAGCTGTTTAAAGTCTTGGACTCAGCTAAATCCCGAGCTCGGAAACCGGCCCCTAATGTTTTAAAATGTTCATGTTTGAACTTTTCAAGAGTGTTTAAAAGCTTCTAAAAACCTTTACCTGTGAGGCAGAAGTATTATTATCTTAGTAGGTACATTTTTACTAAACATAACTTTATGATAATGTAAAAGCTATATTAAAAACTGCTGTAACTCCCTTGTTTTTGGGTATTTTCGAAAATGGGACTTACGCTTTAAAAAATTTGGGGTCGCTGAATCCAAATCCGAATACTTTGAGAAAAGTAATGAGTCATACTCTGAGCAAACGCGTCTGAAATTTGAGATCCCCTTGTGAAAGCCTTCGAGCTGCGAAATATGAAATGATCTGAAATATGATCTTCAGGAGACGGGATTCTGCCGTGTGAAACTAGCCTAAGAAAAACACGACGGCCTTGTTCACTCCCCCCACCATGACTTCTCAGTAGCTTGACCCTAACATTTACATGATCCTAGAAAGTAGTCTACACCTATGTTCACAGAATAATTCAGAATAATGTATCCTATTTGAAAGAGTGGATGCATGCAAAAAAAACAACTTTCAAAGATCCATGTTCATCAAGCCTTCTGTTAACTGCAAGAGATATTCTGTATCTTTGTGAGTATCTTTGGGAGGCTCCTTTTCCTTTTATATTATCTTTGAAATGCAACATTTTGAAAAACTTCGTATATATGTCGACGCGCAATTTAAAAAGGAACATAACTGTTAAATTTCATGGAAATATATTGCCGTATATCGCTGTGAATGCGCAACATATAAACATAAAGAGAAATGCACAGCCGTCGACATGAATCTTAGACCTCACTTCGCTCGGTCAATTATATACAGTGATGTCGGAGTAATGAGGGATTCCTTCTCTTTTCATATTATCCTTAATATTCATTTCAGATAGATTGTATTAATATTTCTGGAAATTGAAGTTGCAGTGTAGCAGCTGCTAAACACTGAGTACGGCGACCTCAATACTATTACCTGTCTTGTAATCGTAATTATATAAAACCAGACAGGTCGAGCAAAAACTCTGATTGATATAATTTGCAGGACTGCGTCTCTAATAAATTCTGAAATATAAGATATGGTTCTAAGATCTGAAAATATTTGGAAAATGTATCAAGGATAGAGTCTTGTCAGACTTAATGCTCTATTGTATGGAATTATATAACCACCAGCTGCGCCTGTCATGTAGTAGAAGGCTCGCCCTTGAGTTGAAGATTGAAGTTGGTCACAGATAAGAGCTGATTTATCTGCAGGTGAGGATAAAGAATAATAAATAATCTCGATCCAGCCCACACAATACATCCACTTATATATGTTCCAATATTCAAACTTGTATCAATTATTTCAATGATTGTCATTGATCGGCTCTGAACAGGATATAACGTGGCAGTCACAATGTATGAAAGGCTTAAGAAATAATCGAACTCAGAAGACGAATTACTGAATTTTAAATATAATATAGAATGTGCTATGACAGTGAAGATTTAATGCTAATGAAGAAGTAAGGTTTATAGTTTGACAATAGTTTAACATCGATAGAATTATTACTAGATTTGTGCTCTGATGGTGTGATACAATGCACCATTTCAACATATTTTATAATTGACAAAACTTATAATTTTAATAATGAAATAATTTACAAATGAAAATCAATGTTGCTCTCCTAGCGGCAGAGGACAGTTGATCAACTATGAAAGATTATAATTTATAATTTATATGTATTTATTCAATACATATTTTATATGAACGCTCAAAGTATACAACCACAAAATTTCCTTTCCTGTCACTAAGTATACTATATAATTTGGCGTATTACACGGTAGTCCAAATATTTTCTTGACAAACAACCTCAGAATTTTTCTAGTTCTTCTCTCTCCGCATATCCCAATACCTGTGCTGCATATGTTACAACTGCTTTACTTATCGAATCAAAAATTCCTCATTTCATTGACAGAGGTGCTTCATCATTCAAAATGAGTCTTCGCCATACACTATTAATCCCAAATCTGGCAGCTGTTATCTTACATTTAAAATGTGCGGTTAGGGCAAGTCTTGATGAAAAAACAACTCGCAGGTATCTGTACTCATTCACTGTTTCAATAACTTCATTTCCATAGTACCACTTCTCTCTTTCTCCCAATCGTCCTCCTCTTCTGAAAACTACAATCTTGGATTTAGCCATGTTCACTGTGAGATTCCACCTTATGCAATATCCCTTTAACTTATTTATCATTGACTGCAGATGTCGAGGATTCTCAGACAAAGATATGGCTCTATAATTATTCACTTCATTAGTATCACCTTTTTTATGCAATGGAAATATAATTGAACGTGGAAACCCTGTTGGTATCTGTCCACCTCTGACGATGGCATTGGAAAAAGTCAAAATAATCTCTTTGTAATTTTTTGACGCATTCTTGTAAAACTCAGCAGGAACTCTGTTATCACCTGGAGCCTTATTGTTGCGCATTGTCTTGAAGGCACTTTCCAATTCATTCATATCTATGTCTTTGTCAAGAGTTTGATCTTCAACATTCCTCGCCGCATAATATGTGACTACCCCGCAAACTGATCCAAACACTCGTCTGAAGTGTTCAACCAATCCTCAGCACTCACAGTTCCCGAAATCTTGAACTCTCTACACTTGAATTTCTTTATCAGAGCCCACAAATCACTGGAATCCTTGACTCTTCTGAATTGTTCTTTTATATCGCTGTAATACGCTTGCCTTTTACTCTTACATAGCAGTTTGTATTCCTTTACTACCTTCATATAATTTTCTCTCACCTGCTCCGAATTTGATTTTCTAAACACATTCAATAGGCTGAACACTCGCTTTCTCATAACCGCACACTCTTTGTCGAACCACTTTTCTCTCCATCCTTCTCTCTTTCTATCAGGTTGGGGCACATAATTTACAGCTCTATATACAAGATAATTTAATACTTCATAAGTCTCCTCACTACTCTCGGGAAGACCATTTATTTCTCTACAAGCATTGGTGAGTTTAGATATATATTCATTCTTCCTCGCTTCCTTCCATTTCAACTTCGGTAAGAGTGGTAAAATTGTGCTCTCTCTTTCTAGAGTATCAACCGTGATTAGCGTAGCTTCAATTGGGAAATGATCAGATAAAAATTCTGGCACAATAGAAAATTTTCCAACTATTTGCGCAAATTCGACAGCCATGCAACATATATCTATTACGGAAGCCCCTCTGCCTATAAAAGTAAAGTCTCCCCACCTATCTCCACTTATCCTTCTATTCATAATGATGAAATTAAAAACCTCACAGAACTCCAATATTTTCTTACCTTTCATATTAATCACCTCATCCTTTGACTCTTGCTTATTACTCAGTGCATTTCCCAATTCTATTACATCTGTTAATTCCGACATGTCCTGTCCATTTCCTATTCTACCGTTAAAATCTCCAATTAAAATCATATTATTTTTATTATGCTCTTGCACTATCATAAACTCCATAATGTATTGAATTCTCTCTCCCATTCATGTCTCCTCCACCACTCAGGTAAATTGGAACTATATAATATTCATCCCGTTGTCCTGCATTCATGTGAATAACTTTCCTCTCAAGCGCATCGATTACCTTACAAAAACTCTCTATTCTTTTACTAATTTCTATCAACTTTCCTCCCTTTGCTCTACCTCAGTTTGATTCTCCAACTGCGAATTCCCAGTATAAATTGTAATCTGGAAAACAGTTTTCAAAATACAATTGCTTTCCTCTTTCAACAAACGTCTCCAATAGTACAAAAACATCATAATTAAAAAAAAAATTATATACTTGAACAATCTTACCACTTAATCCAGCCACATTGTACGCTACTATACTCAACTGTCCCTTCTCACACGGACTGACGGCGTTATCTCAGCAGTTGCGGTCTTCGTCCTCGCCGCCTCACTCCTCCTCATCACACATGCTCCCGCTCACGGCCCGCATCACACTCTCATCGAACATGCTCCCGATCTTCTGCAGCCCATCCTCTCCCTCCGAGACCACAGTCCATTCTCCTCATCCAGCGTGAAAACCCGACTATTCACGATTAAACGATCCACTTCAACCGATACTCTCACTCCCGGAACTTGTTTCTTCAACTCGCCAAGCACCCGGAAAAGCTTTGATCGTCGTTTTCTTGTGTCGAAAGCAAAGTCTTTATGAATCACAAACTGTGTACCCTTCAGCTTCCTACTGTTTCTCGTGATGAAATAGATGTCCTGATCGTCCGGAAAATGCGCAATGATTGGCCCGTTATCTATTTTCTTGCCCAATGCATGTGCTCGATTAACCCAGGTACCTGCTCGTGCCCCCAAATGACTCACACAAAAGTCTTTGACAGTTCTCACGTAATCCACTGTTGCACATTCATATTTCAGCCCGCGAAAAATTATATTGTTCCTTCTCGATCTATTTTCAAAATTTTCCATCTTCCTGATTATGAGATTATTCTGAATTTTTTGAGCAACAATTTGATTTCTTAACTGTTAATTCTCGACAGAGAGTTTATTCACTTTTCAATTAGACCATTCAAATCCACCTTGTAGCTAGCAGCGCGAGTTTTTCATCCATAGCCTTACTAAACCGCTTTTCAAAACGGTCAAATAGTGATTCAATAAAGTCTGAGTTCACATTACCTGAAGCTTTAACACTTGGGTCTGGAGCACGCTTTTTCTGTTCCATCTCTTCGAGCTCAGGCGAACTTTTAGCACGAGGACTCTTCTTAGCACTATCGTCCGGTGAAAAGTATTGTTAGATACTGTTCTTATTCATTCAGCTTCGAATATTTCGATTCACTTGAGAACAATTTCACAAATAAAAAACAAATTGATAATTCAATTTATTACGAAAGAACTTTTAGCTCTAGGTCTCTTTTTAGCACTACCGTCTGGTGGATATTGTTTTTATTAATTTAAACTTTGAATATTTCGATTCACTTGAAAACAATTTCACAAATAAATAACAAATTGATAATTCAATTTATTACGAAAGAACGTTTTAGGTTAAACATGCACTAAATTAACCGATTAAGCACGACCCGTCCGGAAACTTGAGATAAGAGAGCAAAACAATTCTGCGACCGCTCCGTTCAACAGCTCACTATCAACTCCTAATTTGAGAACATACGATTTGAAATCGAAAAGTTGTCAGTTGTAATTGGGGAATGATTTTAAAAAACCAATACTTTTATTTTCCATAACTGTACTCATAAAAAATAATATGATAATATATTTTATATTCAAATGAAACGTTTAGTTTTTAAATAAAAAATATTTTTGAGCCCCAAAATCCATTGGAGAGTTACCGAATTGCTTGATCAAGAGATTCAATTGATTGATGATAAAGTTCAATTGCGCCGTGAACATAGAGAATTTGATCTTCATCAAGTTCAAATGTTTGGAGACAAAAGTCGTGTTGCCAATACATACATAGAAATGATTCTCATTAATCATTCGTGAACAGTACAGGGGAAATAATTAATTTCACAATTGAAAATAATAATTTCACACATACAAAGCCTATGGAATACTGTGTACGTAGTACAGTATCCTTTCCTGCTCAAATCAAACCTGTACTGTAGGCTACAGAAGAGTCACGACATGTCAATTGGAAAATTTTCTCATTTTCAAATGTCTGCTCATGATATGATATCTTCTCATTTACATTTGACGATTTCTCAAATACAATTCACTACTCTCAATTACATGTGTGATGACTTCCTAAATACAATTGACTATTCTCATTTAGGCTACATCTGACATTCTCTCAATTACAAGTGACTATTCTCAAATACAATTGATACTTTCTCAAATTAACTTTTTACTTTCTCCAATAAAATTGGAAAAGGTGTTGTGACTACTATTTTTTTTTTTTTTTTTTTGAGCAGGGTATGATTACTAAATCTTTTCTCCGGAACAACGTCTTTTCACAAAAAGTGAGCATGCCGTACACAAGTAAAATATTCAATCCAAGGTTTACAAGAGAGTTTTTGCAAGGATTGACAGACACAGAAGAAAATGTCAATATGGAGAGAAACTTAGAGACAAATTTAATTTTATCATAGGCTATCCTGATCTTGAGATACAATGTTAGGTTAGCAAAGTTTGAGGCATCCGCTTCTCTAAAACAGTAAGTGAATTCTCAGTGAAGCCTGTTCAAGAATATAAACTTACTGACGTGCTATTCTTGAATCTTAACAAGCCTCCCATTCGCATGATTCTAGCAATAACCCAAATTCAATGCGGAAAATTCTCGGGAAATTGTGTTACCAAGTCACCATTGATTGTGATGAACCTAATTTGGCGTTGAATTGTAGAGGATTTTATTCTCTTGGAAACAGTTCTGGATTTTTTCACTATTAAAGGTTTTTGAGTTATATGGAGAAAAAACAGGTATTTTTAACACTGTAAGGTTAGCAGAGGGTATTTTTTTGTGAAGAATCATTTTCAGACCATTTGTACCAATAACTAAAAAATCAGTACCACAATACATTCTGGCAGCATGTTTCCTCGCTCCCTTCTCATGTCTCAAGTGAATGAACAGAAAAATAAACTATGAATTCGCTAAGCTGTGACTCAATGAGTCTGAACGAAAAAGGAGATAAGTTGCTGATTCATAAATTCACGGCAAGCCCCATAGCAAACCAGTTACTTCGAACAGTGAAGGAGACAATGGAGATATGCAGGGATATGCAAGTACCCCGCATTGTATGCTCAATCCGTAAATGAGTTTTGTGTAAGTGTGTATTAGCGATCGTAGCACAACATGGTGGCAATTTTGGAAACTGGAGTGTATCCCAATTAGGTGGATTACTAACAAAATGGGGAGATTTTTTTTTATTACGTTTTTACATGGTTTTAAGCATGTAGAAGTGATTTTTACTAAAATTGAGCAGTGACACTACGGGGTCTCCCCTTAGTGTACACACCTCCCCTTAATGTGCTGTGTATACTTGATTGTCTCCCCGTATTATACCTTGTTCCAACACACACACACACACACACACACAGCCTTACAGCCAAGCGGCGGCAGCTTCGGTGACTCGCTCGCTCCCTCCCACATCTGTTTTGGCATGTGTTCCTGCAGATGTGGGTGAGCGCGCAATGCCAGCATCATTTCCCCCCTTTTCAAATTGCATTCACCTTTTCAGATTATTTGTTATTTGAAATAATATTCTTATCATTCAAGCAATGTATCATAGCGTGTGAATTCATTTCCAACTCGATTGAAAATTAAACCAATTCAACTTTCTTTTGATTAAGTTGGTGTAATGATTAATTAATTAATTAACTCCAGTTAATGTTCAACCATTGAGTTGAAAGGTAAGAAAATGGTATGTAGGAGAAAGCAGAGTTCGAGGAAACAAGGTAAAGGAATCTTGAGTTCAGTGGCAAAACTTTTTAAGGGTGTGTCAGGTTTGGCAGGTAATGTCACATCAACTATTTTAAATAAGGTAATTGATAACCTGCAGGATGAAATTCACCTCCCGGGGGGCTACCAGTGGTGTTGGCCAGGCACAAAGGTTAATGAAAGGTTAAAGAGAGGTGATCAAGGTATAAATTCATTAGATAGAGCTTGTAAGGTACATGATTTATCCCTTTCAGACCTGAAATATTTTTCATGAATTTCCTTACCTGATTATTCTTTATATTGTTGTTCTTGGTCCCTGTAATGCATAAAAATTAAAAAAAAAATAAAAAACAATAGGTTGGATAGAAAAAGGACCTGTACAATTGTACGGGTTAGGCTCCAACTCAGTCATTATCCAGTAATTTTCATGCTATTAAAAAAGCAAACGTATTTTTGTTAAAAATGAGGTGGTAACATGCCATATTACAAATTATAATCATACAAAATTTATACATTTTATGAAAAAAAGGTTTTCAAGAAAAATGATGGTTTGTATGTGTGGGGATGTTACCCCCCCCCCCCCACCCATGCAACTATTTTTGTATTATTAAATAGCATGAAATCTTTTTTTTATGCAATAGATCTTCAAAATTTATAGATTACACAATAAGATACTCAATAAAAGAATAAATTCTCAATATTATCTATTTATTTTTAATCATAAAGTCATCTTAGTGATAATACAGTTACTGTAGGCCTAAAATAATAGCCATTAATATTAAAAAAAGTACTACCTATTACTAAATCTATTACTTGTCTCTAAATTAAACCTAATTTTTCATATGGAACAACAATAATGATTATTAATATTTAAAAAGTATTACTAAATCTATAATCTATTAATTAACTCTAAATCAAATCTAATTTTTTACATGGAAGTTTCTAAAACAGTTCTGAGTTTTTGAGAAGCACAGATAGATGTCACACTTCTCACACCTAACTCTTGATCGGGATTTACAACCCTCAGCCCTACACTGCCTGGGAGCTGGCAGTTCGTCTGAAAGAGGCCAATGGTCATAGCCATCATACCTCTTATCTGTTCCTGGGAGTTTTTTTGGAGGGTTGTAAAATTTAGATTTTGATGTGGTAGGCTGCTCATCTTCTGATTTGCTCTCACTAAGCACTGCCCTTTGAACAGCAGGAGTCGAGATCAAAGCCTCAGCCAATTCCATTTTAAATTTCAAGAGGTCTAAGCACTCTTTTTTCTTTAAATTGCTAGATTTGGCATCCCTCATGTACCTTACCCAACTATTGACTACACTCAAATCAATAAAGTGAAGGATGCATTTGAGGGTCCATTTCTTTGTTTTGTGCCAATTGCGGTAGATCTCCATCAATTGATCACAGAGATCAACCCCTCCCATACATTGATTGTATCTCTTGACAATTGATGGACATGACACTTCAACAAATGCCTTGTTCACTTTGGACCATCGCTTGATTTTCTCAGCTGGCGAAATTCCAAAACAGGTGGAAGCAAGAGTTACCCTACTATTATCTTGCCATTCTACAACAACAAGTTTATCATCCTGTCTCACATATTCAATGCTTTCCCCCCGATCAAGCTTTACAGCCGACTTGCAAGATAACTCTTGCAAGCGATTTGTCATTATTGTGCCTGTTCCCTCAATACCAACCTCTGACAATTTTTCCAGTAGTGGCAATGTAGTAAAATATCTGTCAAAGAACAAAAAACTGCCTGGAGGGAGTGTTTGAACCAGTGTCATGATGACAGAGGGTCCTAAGCCCAACTCTTTATGAACCAATGGAGTGTTAGCACCCTGATAAATTACAAAGTCTAATACAAGTCCATATGATGTGGTGATCACAAAGTTTTTGAGGCCAACAGGGCGGGGCTTATTTTTCACATATTGCTTCATACTACATCGACCAGAAAATGGTATCATTTGCTCGTCAATGGAGTATGTATTATTGTCCCTAGGCTGGTTCAAACATGCCCTTCTCACATTATCAACTATTGGTTGAATTTTCCAAGTTGGATTGTTTTTATAGTTTGGAGGTGGGTTCAAATTGTCTACCACATGAATATTGGTTCTTAGATTAAGAAATCTGTCCCCTAGACATCACTTCAGCTATTATAGGAAGTCTTGTATTACCCTCCCAAAACATCCTTAGTCTAGGGTAGTTCAAAACCCCAATTTATTATGTTTATGGCAAAAAATTTCCTCATTTCAGCTCTATTAGTGTTCATAGATTTACCAGTCTTGATGACTGAATAAATATTTGTGAATTTACAAATTGAATCAATAAATTCATCACTGAAATATTCACTGAAGTACTGCAGAGGGGTTTGAACTGGTTCTGGAACCTGGGAACACAAGATAGGGAGAAATGAATTAGATGAGAAAAGGAGAATTTAAATAACTCAGATTCAAAACTCACCAAATAATAGAGATGACCGAAAAGTTCATACCTGGATCATGTGGAGATTCAGTGGTCCAGGGAAAGCCTTAGGGTGGAAAGGCTTTTTTTTCCAATTCATTCTCCTTGCAGTTTTCTGTGTCTTTCGTCTCTTGGGTTGTGTTGCATTTTCTTCTGATTCAGAAGATGCACTCACATTCACAAATGTGGTTGAGGTTGAAGCAGTGGGCTGTGATATGTAGTCTGAAGTGGTAACTGTAATTGCTGAGCTGGAGGTAGGTTCTATCAATATGGAGCTGGAGGTTGATGGAGAAGGCTGAAGATTGATAACAGGAGATGAAAGTTTTGACTCCTCATCACTTGACTCCTCAGCTGAACCCACAAATCGCGGAGCAGGTAGGCTGATGTCCAGAATTTCATCATCATCAGAAAGACCACTCAACTCAGAGTCTTCACAAAGAAGGGCCAGGATTGCCTGCTGGTCAGGCAATAGCTTGACATCAAGTAGCTTCACATCATCCAGTAGCTTACTCATCTGTAAATAACAATAATAGATGATATAGTTCTATGTATTTCGTAATTTGAGTAATATTTATGTTACGGGCTAAATAATCATAAGAGCAAAAATTATTGAAATGATGCCTAATGTATTGACCTTTTTACTGAGAATGATGCACACATAGGCCATAGGCCTGTGTTTGGGTAATGAAGTTGTTATTGTGGATGATGAATGGACTCACAGTTTTAGGTGGGTTCAGAACCTCCAGAAAGTGAATACATCCAGCAACTGATGCTATGAAGCGCTCCTGTGGTTAAAATTGGTACTAGCTAATACATATCATATATTCATTAAATAAACATGCCAGAAGTACTAATAATTACTCAAGCTCAACTTACATTTTTCAACTTTGACTGTAAGACAAGAAAGTAATTTTCTAAGGCATTTAATCAAAAAGATATGGGTAATTTATAATTAAATCTGAAAGAATGCATCATTTATAAATGTAAGAGACCATATAGTAAAATCTAATGGAACTTCTCATTGAATTTAAACTGCAAACAGAAACAACACAATCATAGATGAATTGACAAACTGTAAACAATTGAACACGAGAAGCCTAACCTGTACAATTGTACGGGTAGAGGTTAAAGTCCATTTGAGTATTGCAAAATGGGCTATTAATCTCGTTTTTGTAGTGGATTATTATAACTAATCATTTTGACAATCATTTAGAACCACAGCAAATTCAAAATTTATCATAAATAGAAAATTGCGACAGTACTTACTTTTCTGGAGCATGAAGATTCGGTTTCACATAGTAAACATCCAGCAACTGATGCTATGAAGCGCTCCTGTGGTTAAAATTGGTACTAGAACATGCAGCAGAGCCCGTACAAACGTACGGCTCCGGTCTGAGCTAGAAAACCGATTGTTTCCATATGATATGCATTATTATTTGTGAGTGCTACACACCCGTACAATTGTGTGGCTCCGGTCGCAAAGGGATAGCGTATACGCAAAATAGTGATAATAAAACTCGAGCGGTAGCTGACAGAGCTCTAGCAAACGCTGCGTGGGAAGTTTTCAAAAATCCACAAACATCTCCTGCCTAAAAAGCACTTAGCTATCTTGTTACAAACGTCATAAAAGCTAAAGCAGCGTTTGGTGGGTCTTTGAGAAAGAAGAAGAAGAATGAGAGGAGAAGTTATAGTAATGATATTAGACGCAAAGCTATAGCTCAGTTGAAGAAGCATATTGCAGGAAAAGGGTATTTTTTGAAACCTTTTCCTAGTATTAGTGGGGGGAGAGTTTTAATTCCACCCCCTCCACCACCCCCATCATCATATGGAGTGAGTTTATTCCCTCAAAAACAAGTTAAGAAACATAGAACAACAAAGAAGAGTAGGAAGAAGAAGAAGAAGAAGAAGACATGAATATTGAAGGAGAATTGAGTAATTATGATTTAATTGATTGGTCGAAATTATTACAGATTCAGCTAAGAGGTATATATATGCTAGATGCATTACCCAAAAAAATTCTAAAAAACGAGAATGCCATTGTGAATTTAGTGAGGGAAAGCGAGGATGGTACACATTGGGTTGCATATAAAAAAGTTGGTTCCAATGTTTGGTATTTTGATCCAATTGGAAATTTACAACTGCCATAAGAATTGGACAAATATTGGAAAAAAGAAATTGGAGTAAATATATTTTATAATGTAGAGCACATGCAACCATTAAATAGTGATTTTTGTGGTCATCTTACATTATTGTTTCTTGCAAATCAGTTGTAATTAAGTGTTTGTGCTGAACACACATTACAGGATGGTTGTTATTACATTAAGATCTAACACAAGTAACCTCTACAAACATTTACAATAAATTATAGAATTGGATAAAAATTGTGAATGGGAAATTGGATTGATTAATTTTTGTAGTTACAATAGTATTGCAAACATTAACAAAGGAACAAATTCCAGCTTCAAATATGGTGATAGATTAATTGAGCTGGTTACGGGTGCATATGAAGTTGAGGATATTATGAAATCTTTAAAGAATAAATTGAATATTGATGAGAAGAAGAATAAACTTATTATACGCCCAAACGTAAATATTATGAAGATTTAACACGTACTGATTCGATTGGTAAGATACTTGGTTTTAATAATGTTGTTTTGCAGCCAAATAAATGGCATTATTCTCAGCATTTGGTTAACATAACAAGCATTGGTAGTATTGTACTCGAGTGTAATTTAGCATGTGGTAGTTACTCTGACAGAAAACAAAAACATATAATCTACGAATTTTTACCAAAGGTTTCTAGCGGCTATTTAATAAATGGAGTACCATCACCAATTATTTATGTACCTTTGAATACGCATCGAATTCAAACTATTAATGTAAAGGTAACGGACCAGAACGGATCGTTTATTGATTCCCGTGGAGATACAATTACAATTAGGTTAGACATACGTGAAAAACAAAAGTAAACATAATGGGTTATCTTGTTTTCAATCCACGTTCAAATAAGACATGTACACGCAATGTCATTAGAGAGATGAACATGAGAGCATCAACACCTAAAAACAAACGTGCTTTGTTGGCTAAAAGTGTGAGAATATTGGAAAAGTTAGGTTTTATAGTTGATTGGCAGAATGTTAGGAGGAGTGGCGGCAATTAGTGAAATTCTGGACGTGGAGACAGACCTTCAGTTTTATAATGATGAAACCAAATTCCAATTTCACACTCATACAGTTTATTCAGGACAGGAAATAAAAAACTCTGACGAGGCACGTATTGGCATAAATTCTTTAGATGTCTATTCTTTACCTTGCAAATCATTCATATTTATTGAGGGAACAGTTAACTGTACAAAACCGGGAACAGGCCCGGCTGATGCACCAGTTGCGGCAGACTATAAATTAAGCAGTAACGTGATCGGCAACCTTTTTGACGAAATACGATATGAATTAGCAGGTCAGCAAATTTCTAAATCAAGATTTATTGGATTAACATCCACAATTAAAGCTATTCTAGTGAAGAATATGCTCGATAAAAACACATATCACTTGGCTGGTTTTGACAGAGCAGGATATGAGCTAACGGATAAGAAATTCACTTTCTGTGTACTGCTGAAATTAATCCTCCCGTTTTTTGAAGATTTTCAAAGAATAATTTCAAATTTGAAACAGGAACTCGTCTTATTGAGGTCACCGAAAGACCTAAATTGTATTGAGTCCGCAACTGGAACAAGCATTAGTGTGAAAATTACAAAACTGCAATGGAGAATGCCCTACATAACTTTAGAAGATCATGTAAGACAGAAATTTTTGAGACTGCTCGATGCTGACACTCCACTGAAATTAGGTTTCCGATATTGGGAAATTTGTGAATTACCAAATTTGCAAAATTCACTTTACCATTCTTGGGCGAACTGCCAAATAACTGCAAACTGCACCACATCGAGTTTTGATAGTCCAAAATACATTATAATTGCATTTCAAACTGATCGTAAGAATAAAATTAAAAAATCAATATCTAATTTTGATAGCTGTGGTACTTACAATGTTGAAGTATATTTGAACAGCGAGTATTATCCATATGAAAATCTGCTAGGTAAAAAGGAGGTATTATACCGCATGTTCTTGGATTTCGCACCCTTGTATTATAATCATTCAATCAATAGCGAACTCGGAACAGAAATTGACTTTGAAACATTTTGTGAATCAACACCGCTGATTGTTGTAGATTGTTCGCACCAAGCAAGTCATTTGGAATCATCGACAGATGTTCATATTGAAATGGAATTCAATAGTGCAGTACCTGCAAATACTTCTGCCTATTGCGTTTTAATTAGTGATCGTGTGATGGAGTACACACCTCTGACGAGCATGGTGAAAGAAGTTCAGTAACTTTATTGATAGAGCGCACTGCCTGCAATATTATATAAGGTGTGCACTCTGACAAATTTGGTTCATTATCAGTTTCACCTTTGAACAGGTAACATCTAAAATGTCCTATTCTTAGTGTTCTGATATTTTGGACAAGCCGCAAACTCGCTCTATTGGTATTCAGTGCGATCTTGATTCTGATAGTTTCTATTATGAACCAAGCTGCGGTACACCAATCCAGAAGCCGCTGCAGGTGGAGGAGGAGGAGGAGGAGGAGGAGGAGGAGAAACGAGAAGAGGAGGGGAGGGAGAAAGACGAAGGATTCAATGAGCCCGCCGAAGAGAAAGAAGTGGACAAGCAAGCGAGTGCGAAAATTGCTACAGTTGATCTTCACTGGTTTAAACAAGATTGTAATCAAATTATTGTGAAAGAACTTGCCATAATTGATCAGTTCAATAATTATATTATATTCCATTTCAAATCACCATTTGCAAAGACAGAATTGAGTGCAAAATTGTATAACGATGTAACATGGTTAGAACGTCACTATCATAAAATAAAATAGGAAGATGGAGATTTAGAATACACTGACTCATTAATACGTGATTACCTTGTAGGTTATGAGAAAATTTTCACAAAAGGAACTGAGAAAGCAAAGTTTTTAAGAAGATTACATACTAACGTTCAATGTATACCAGAGGATTTTCCAAAACCCGATTTCAGCTTTTTCACTAGTTCATGGTGTTATGGTGTGTGTGACATTCATAAAAATAGACCAGATGCCCGGTGTGCTTTGTTCAGTGCTCAACATTATAATTCTTTGTTGTTTAAAAATATGTATCAAACAAATAATTTCTTGTGCGAAAACAATTGAATGCAAAGTATGAAAATGGTGATGATGTACACGAATTCGCAGAAAAGAAACTTTGCTCGTTATGGATTCTTCTACAACGGAAAAGAGATTCAGTGTGTTTATTGCATGCATGCATTGAGACTGCATAAAGCACGTACATGTTGTCTGTCGACAATTAATGAAGAAAGACCACTCAATTACTATATAATAGTTCCTGCATACACTTAGTTTTGTTCATTCGCTTATCATGGATCCGAGAAAGTGGTTGACTGCTGACAATGAGTTGGAAGTGAGGTTAAAAAACTGTATTGATTGGTATGATGATATGAAAGTGCAATTAGGAAATCAACTCGTGAAAATTATAGTTTGGCGAAACAATTGAAAGACATTTTTCTAAGCACGGTTAATTTAAATGACATAAGAGACTATCTATGTTATTATTGTCCTCATAATTTGTGTATAGATAAGCTAATTAAAATTGAAGATGAATCATGAATAGTTGTGGTGAAATGTGTAATAAACGTTTTCTGCCTTTCATCTCTCTGTGAGAAGAGAATCCATCAAACAGTAACTAGAAGGTGTCCAATAGACGTCTGCTACATCCTTTCCAGCTACTACCAGGACATTAGTACGAAAAATGAGGTCCTGTTATCCGTCAGACCTCCAATAACAAATGGAACAAATGGAGAACTTGGACCACTTGAACCTAACACTCTGATTCTTACATTCACTCAGCTCGAGAAGAAAACAGTGCTAGAAGAGCTGCAATCAAAACTTCACCCTTCAGTTAAAGTCCATACATTCATGAAGCACAGGGCTTAACTCACAAGAATGTAGTTCTGATAAGGAACAATAAAAAACAACTTGGAATATATAACAGCACACAACATGTATAGTAGCAATGAGCAGACACACACAAACCTTCAGATATATCACAACAGGGCAAGAAGATTTAGTGCTGACCCTAATTCGAAAACTAAAGGATGTTAGTGAAGAGTTTCTCTTAAGCTGGAATGAAAGAGACATGGAAGGGATTAATGAGAGTTTAAATAATGAGTAACAACAACTTATCAAATTTGCTCAGCTTCGAGGATCTTGATTATTTTGAAGAAATAAACGATGAAGTGATCAACAACAGTCAACAACTTTGTGCAGCATTGAGTTCTTGTGATTTGAGCATCTTCTGTCTCAATATAAGGAGTATCAGAAGAAATTTTGATGAGCTGATGATTCAATTGTGCGACATTAATTTTCTTTTGATGTTATTATTCTAACCGAATGCTGGATTAGGACTGAATTTGTACTCCAGTCCATTCGAGGATATGATGTATTTTCCACCATAAACAACCCATTACAAAATGATGGTGTAGTTGTTTATGTTAAAGATAGTATAAATGTACAATGTGTTGAGCTACATATTAACCAGGCAAATGTCCTACATATTCGGTTGGATGCAGCAGACAAAAAGTGGAACATCCTTGCAATATACAGATCACCGTCCTTCAATGATATTACAGATTTCCTGAGTGACTTGGAATCGATCCTGAATGAATTAAGAGGGCAACAAGTCATATGTGCCGGAGACATGAATATTAACACCCTTCAAATTCGTCCACATCATCAATTGAATGACTACTGCGATCTTCTAAGCGAGCATGGGCTCAGACTCTGCATTAAACAAGCAACCAGAACTACAACAGAAACTGCTTCTTGCATAGATCACATTGCTACCAACTCCAGAGATAATCTTTTTCCAATCATTTATGAATCAACAATAACTGACCACTTCACCACAATTCTAGGAGTGCAACATATTTCGAGAAATAGTGCAAATGAAACTGGAACACATGAAATAAACGAGAAAATAGACATTAATAGCTTGAAGAATGAACTACTGAATGAGGAGTGGATTCATGTTTTAGAAGATAATAATCCAGATACATCTTATGACACCTTCTTATCAACTCTGAGACAACATATACAAAATTATCAAGCAGCATCGGCGGCAGAAGAAGTACAAACCCATCAAACCATGGATCACCAGAGGTATAGTAGCAGCAATAAGAACCAGAAATCTACTCAACAAAAGAAGAAAGGAAGACCCAAACAACATTAACTTAACCAACTTCTATCGTCGGTATAGGAATACACTCACAGCTTTAATTCATGAAACAAAGGACCAATACTATAGAGAGAAATTGTATGAAGCTGGAAAGGATAATAAAAAAATGTGGAAAGTAATCAAAGATGCTACTGACTCTAAATCAAAAACAAAAATGAAATTGAATGCTATTAAAATAGATGATAGGATTTTCAATCTAAAGGAAAATCCAGAAACTGTGCTCAACCACATGAATAACTTTTTCACAAATGTAGGTGAAGAAATGGCGGAGACAATAATAGATTCCTTAAGAAAACCACTAGACCAAATCATATCCCAATATAAACCTGTTACAAGAACTCTACACTCCATCTACTTTCACCCAGTAACTGAAGATGAGCTTCTTGAAGCTATTAGTAGTTTGCGAAATGACAGTGCTCCAGGACTTGATGGAATCAATAATAGAACATTGAAGTCGATAAAAAATGTAATTGTAAAACCATTAATTCACATAAGTCTGTCAAAAGGAATTTTTCCAAAAGCTATGAAAGAGACATGTGTTAGACCATTACATAAAGGAGGCGACAAAACAAATGCCACCAATTACAGGCCTATTTCACTTATAAGCAATATTTCTAAGATTTTGGAAAAACTGGTAAAGAAACGTCTTGTGAATTACATGGAAAAAAACAACTACTATCTAGGAATCAATTTGGTTTTCGTGAGGGGAGGAGTACAGAAGATGCGGTATTAGAATTGTCAAATTTTGTCACAGATAAGCTAGAAAATAACAAAAAATGTGCAGCAGTGTTCCTGGACCTAGCAAAAGCTTTTGACACTGTTAATCACAGTTTGCTGCTGAAGAAATTAGAAGCCATGGGAATTAGAGGAGTTCCTCTAGCATGGTTTAGATCATACCTCTGTGACCGGCGTCAAAAAGTCAAAGTTGAAGAACATCTCAGTTCAGAGAAACGATGAAGTTTGGGATTCCCCAAGGAACAGTTCTTGGGCCAATTCTGTATTTGGCATATGCAAATGAGCTATGTTCAATCAAGATAAGAGGAAGAGTAATAGCTTTTGCTGATGATACGTGTATACTATTTGAAGGAAACACCTGGGAGGAAGTTTTTAATCTGGCACAGGAAGAATTGATCAAGTCGATAAATGGTTAGAGAAAATTTGCTTACAGTAAATGCAACAAAAACGAAATTTTTAGCCTTTTCTCTGACAGAACGGACGAGACCACCGGATTCTTCAATAATCCTGCATCACTGTGGAAGCACCACAACCCGTGTGATTGCCCTTCAATTCAACAAGTCAATGAAATAAAATATTTAGGAACAATAGTGGACAACAAATTCAAATGGGACAAGCACATTAATCTATCAATTACCCGGATCAGGAAGCTTCTCTACAAATTCTATCAACTCCGTAAAATCCTCAACTATGAGACATAAAAACTGTTATTTTTCTTTAGTGCAATCAATTTTAAGATACGTCATAATTATCTGGGGAGCTACGAATTTTACACATGTTGAACCTCTCTATAAACTTCAAAAACGAATACTAAAAATAATAGGCTTCAAGGAGAATCAATTCCCACGAACATTCTTTTCAAGGACAGTAAAGTACTGAGTGTAAGACAACTCTACATCCAGGCTATCATCACGCGAATGAGGAGAAACAACGAAACATAAGACTGGCAGATCATAACCATCAAACAAGGCAGAGAAACACGTATTCAATAGTACCAAGGATGAACACTACATTTGGGCAAAGAAACTACACATATTTGGGACCAAAAATTTATAATTCAATACCAAGTTACATTAGGGAAGAATTCAATAGACACAGGTTCAAGAAAAGTTTATTTTCCTGGTTGGTTGATATTGGAGTGGAAAATTGTGAAAATTTAGTTAGACTGTAAATATTGAAACTATTTATTCTTCATTCCACTCTTTACTGTTTTTCATTTTTCTAAAAATAACCTTTCTTATTATTATCCTTAATAGAACATTAATATTTATTTACTAATTCCATAATTTTGTTTGTTTGTATTATACATTTTTACTAATTTTATTATAAAAAACTTTAATCCCATATCAGTGAATGAAGTTTGTAAATAGTAATTATTACACGCAATAAGCAACTAATTACTTATACCCCAACACATATAATATATAGTGGGGTGTATATTTATTCATTGAAATTATCATTTATTCATTGTTGAAACACCGCTGATTTATGTAGTTATATTACAATACTATATTATCAATATTCTAATGTTGCATTCAATCTTCATTGTAATTAATAAGTTTTCATAATATGTGAAATTTGCTGCATAATTGGCTGTTGTACTGTAATTTATTGTAGATTCGTGTATGAACCAGAATGTATTGTAACTTACTTGAATAAATAAAAAAAAAATTTGAAAATTTGAAAATTTGAAAATTTGAAAATTTGAAAATGATTTTTCATTCCAATATCCTACTCACTTTTAGTTTAGTAGCTGCTTAGAGCTAGACCTGACAACAACAACGCGTGTGGTGCAATCTTTTTTATACAAGCGAGACACGAGCCCCTTCAAGGTACAACACATGCATCTCATCAATTTATAGAACAGAGACACATGCCAAACATCTGGGAAGCCGTTAACATGCAGTGTTATGGTTTTTCAAAATTCAAAAAATTAACTCGTCTCTTGATGGGAATTTCATTTAACGAATTTGATTCAATTGCTAAGAATATTAAATTTTCAACAGGATGTCAAGATGCTGATTTACCGTTAACAAAAAGAGAAAATGTACACTTTCCAATTTTATCTGAAATATTCGAACTGCTCGATATACTAGACAGCGGCCATCTACATTATGATTGTACAAATGATTCACCATTATCTGTTGTTAAAAATTCCGATGAACTTTGGAAATGCTTGTACGATATTGCAGATAAAAAATGTAAAAGAACTTTGAAAATATAAAAGTAAAGAACTTTGAATGTAAAAGAAGATCATTGACCTCTCTCTCTCTCTCTCTCTCTGGATTCAGTAGTACAGTATAGATGTGAGAGAGGGATTCACTAGTACAGTATAGATGTAGAGTGATAGGGAATTTCTCAATTCACTTTAATCTGTCAGTATAGATGTAGAGTGAAGGATTCATTTCAATCTGTCAGCATAGATGTAGAGATAAGGATTCACTTTAATCTGTCAGTATAGATGTAGAGAGAAGGATTCACATCAATCTGTCAGTACAGCATTAAATGTAGAGTGATAGGGAATTTCTCAATTCACTTCAATCTGTCAGCAAGGGAATTTTTCCCCCTCAAAGGGAAATTATTTTTTCCCTCATCTATACTTGGCAAGGGGAAGGGGAGAGAGAGAGAGAGAGATATTTCTTTTCATCCCCCTCATCTCCACTGGGCAAGGGGAAGGGGTTAGAGAGAGATATATCTCTCTCTTTTCATCCCCCTCATCGCCACTTGGCAAGGGGAAGGGGTTAGAGAGAGATATATCCCTCTCATTTCATCCCCCTCATCACCACTGGGCAAGGGGGAGGGGAAATCTATTCTTAGAACACCCCACAACACCCCCCACCTGCAGGGCGATGGGAAGGGTAGGCGGGATGGACGAGGGTGAGAGGGGGGAGGGGATTTCGAGCAAAAAAACCTGTCAGTTCTCTTAGTTTCCCTCTACTGATGTCTGATCGCATGTCCATGGTGGACTTGTGGAGTGAATTTGAAATGGCGTTGGATGAAGAGGAATTCTCCCAGTGGATAGAGCCTCAAACATTCAATACGCCAAATGAAGAGGACGATCCACCACCACCCTATGACCCTGCATGTTCAGCAACAGCAGTGCTGGACACACTGTCTGCTGAGCCAACTGGAGCTGCGACAGTCGACCATCCTCCTCCGCCACCTCCACCATCACAGGTTACTGAGCCAGCTCATGATGATGATGAGGAGGAGGATGAGGCTGATAAGTTGAGTGAAGCAGCCGGTGGTATTCTAGAAGAGGAGCAGGACTCACTAGAATACCTGAACCAAATGAAGAACATTAGACTATGATATCAAAGGATGTGCATCCATCCTTGAGAGACAGCTGTGTGATGACTTGGTGAACCATCTGCACGCTGTATGATCCTTAACAGCTGTGCAATGGCTTGGCGAACCTTCTGCATTCTGTGGATCCTCTCATAGAGATGACAGCTGTGCGATGGCTTGGTGGACCATCTGCACGCTGCATGATCCTCAACAGCTGTGTGACGGCTTGGTGAACCATCTGCACGCTGCTGAAAATAATAGTTTTAATACATTACTATTGTTTTGAGTGGTAAATGTTCCTTTAATTAATCAAATTTAAAAAATTACAGATGGCTGAAAACAGAGCAGCTTCATCAATGAGGACAAATGAAGACAGCATCAGAACAGCACCAGTGGCTGATAAAATATTCTCCGATGGTGCAAGCTTCAAACCGCTTGTACTGAGCAGCCTAAAAGAGCTTGAATCTGGCCGGAAATACAACATCCTTAGTGTGAAAAGAGCTTCCAGCAAGAAGTTCCCAGAGTTTGGCAAAGGAATCATAGCACAAATCGAGAGGGATCACAACATCCTGTCAGTCTTCATGCCAAAGATGTACAACAACACCATGTTCAAAAGTGTTAAGGAGGATCAACCGGTGGAAATGCATGGCTACAAAGTTGCCATTCATGCAATAGGGCGAACACATAGAGTGGAGCTATTCAAGCCGTGATCAGTATTATTTGTATTGTATTATGAAATTTCAGACTTGAAAAAATCTTTTGCTCATATGATTTATATAACATTGTTATCTCAATAAGATAAATAATCACTGTATTATGAATTTTCTTCTCTGTTTTTAATATGTTTGTTAACTTCTATATATATGAATACTTTCTCATTATGCTGTCCTCAGTTGTGTTTACACTTGTATCAGAAATTTTTACCTCAAAAAGATTCAGTATGCTGTTCTCAACTGCTTTTGCACTTGTATCAGAAATTGTTACCTTGATAAGATGAATATTCATTATGCTGTCCTCAGCTCCTTTTGTACTTTATCATCAATGGTTTGCTCAATGAAAATTTTTGTAAAGAATGTAATATTAATTATAAAGAGTATCTATATTCAGTTCTCATGAATAAAGAATAAATGTTATCAATCCATCATTTTGTTAAATACTTGTCTGTCATAACAAAAATTGTCATATGAACAATAGAAATGTTGTATTTGACTTATTGATATTCCTTATTCAACTAGTCTTTAAGATATCAATGAGTGTACACTGAGTGAACACGGAGTGTACACTGAGTGAACACTGAATGTACAGTAACTATAGATTTCCTCTTTCAACAGGACTATGATATATGGACATTGCTATGTCCAAAGCTCCGCCAATTCATGTAGATGCATAACAATTTAATTATTATCTATAGTTATTATATTACAAATTGCTTTTTCATATCATATCAGTTCAGTTCAATAATTATTTTCTTAGTTCATATTATGTTAAATTCATCTATAATTTTGCTGTATTGTAAGCTATTATATATAAGTGTATAAGCCAGTATATATTGTAATCTACATAAATAAGTACTCAATCAATCAATCAATATATAATGAGTAATGATGTCAACCCATCATGACTCACTAATAGCTAAACTATGGCTATAGATATAGGGTTATACTAATAAGTATACAGATTTGAATACAATGGGTTTTTATTGAACAATTCATCCATTACATTAAATGGTAGATGACTATCTATTCTCCATTATAAAACAGAATATATATATATATATATATATATATATATATATATATATATATATATATATATATATATATATATTAGTCATTGAAAATCCTCTTCTATATTTTGTGGTCTCCTGATAGACCTCTGCCAACCTTTCCTCTCATTCCGAAATGTTGCATACTCTATCAGTTTGTACAGTATCCCGAAAAGCAGCATTGTAGATAGATATTAGTAGAGCAGGGTCTCCTGGACAGCCCTCAGTAACTCTGAATCTCTTCCACCATCTCTGCAGTATGAGAATCCTGCAAAGGTAACCTTCCTGTTGTTGCTGATAGGAGTTAGACTCTTGTCACCACATTCAAATTCACACCAATACTTTTGGGATGAATAATCATTGAAGATCAATTCAATGGTGGGTTGGCACGACTGCCATGTCTTGAATAGTTCAACTAAACTTAGCTCTGTCAAAATTGTTGAAATTATCAGTTATTTATTATCCATAGGTGTTAAATTCAATCATATTATCAGTAACTAAACATACTTATTCATATAAGTTCTTACCAGTGAAGTGTGTAGGCTGTGTAGTGTTTGTTTCATGATTTTCTAATAGCACTGTGGTAGGTTGACACATCGTTTAATGGGTAAAAGCTTTGATTGTCTGTTCCTGTTAGTAAATAAACATCAGCTGTGTGTTTGTGTTATTGAAGCGAACAGAACAACTTGTTACCGGTCCGGTTTCCAATTAACTAAACTATTTTCGGAACTAGCAAGTCGGCCTGAATCTTTATCTTGTCTCTGACAGGATTATCACAGCCGGCCAGCGTAAACAACAGTAGCCGCGTCCTTTAGTTTCCATGGCAACCCAACTCTAATCGGCTTGTCAACTAATACATTTTCTAAAAGGCAGGCGTTTTTAAAAATACCACTTATGACTTCTACAACTTCTTTAACAATTTTTAATTGTTGACTTGGTGCGTACTTTGTGTGCGCTGTGTTAAAGGACATACTGACAGTGTCTTCTTCTGATGCTGACCTCCTTTTTATACTACTACCATGGTGCCCCCAAGGCTGTGGTGCCCCCAAATAAGGTACCCTTTCAAGATTTACTGGGAATGCCTCACTAGGTACAACCTCATCAAGCCATTGGAGACTTTCCTTCAGCTTTGTTCCCTGTCACCATAGCCTCTGGGTTCAGTGTTGCTTAATGGAGTGGAAGTTCTGGGTTCGCCCTGCATACGGCACATTAGGAAGGAAAGGAAAACACAAGTTATGCTTCAACTCGGCTTGGCCCTATTCTACTTCCACCAGCTCACTGCAAGCAAGAGGGAGCAAACATCTTCTGGGTACCTCTGCTCTAAGTCTAACTGGTTTCTCAGCAGAAAAAGAACTGATTTGTCTTACTGGAGGAGCCCACTATTATAATAGCAGGGTAGTCCCTTCCAGTGAGCAAAAGTTAGCTACTAGTGTAGGTGTTGCACAATGGGGATGCATGCCAGCAGTTATGGGATGCTTAGCCTCCTAGGCTCAAATCAAATCAAATTTGATTATTCAAGTAGTTGCATATAACATCCATTAAGAGTTGAATGATGACTAGAGTTCTGTGCTTGGGTAGTGAGCTTTTGGCGCGATCTAGTGGTTTCGAGCTGAAGAAAGGGTATCAATTTTTTGTAAAACCAACAATTTCTGAGTTACTGTATTTAAGAAACACAATTTTAAATGGCTGCCATTTTGTTTTATGAATTTTGAAAGATTATCATATTTCTTCAGCTTTGTCTAGTTGTTGTAAATGATTGTGCGATAGTAGTAAATTATTGGGGAATCTGGCACACCAGTGCGCGAAACTTCCCCTTCAACCTAACCTAACCTAAAACAACCTAACCTAACCTAACCTGAACAAATTCAAGGTCAAGGTCAAGGTCAAGGTCAAGGTCCAGGTCAAAGTCAAGGTCAAAACTTGGAAACTTCGAAAAAAAATAAAATAAAAATTTCAGAAGAAAGAATTAAATTGAAAATAAATAAAAATAATTCAAAAAAAAAATTTTTTAAATAAAAAATCAATGGAAAAAGATAAAAATAAATCAGAAGACTCCCCACCCACTCTGGAGTGTATATATAGTGTGCACAACAGTCTACGACCATCAGTGTGTTCAGTAAAGAGCCATAGAAGACACACACCTCCTGTTCAGTTCTAGAACCTGACATTTCAGCACATTGCATCACAGCCACACACACACAAACACACACACACACACACACACACACACACACACACACACACACACACCACACACACACACACACACACATCTCTCTGTGAAGAATTATCCTAGGACAAACCACCACCGTTTTGATCTTCAATAAAATAGTATATGTTCAATTAAAGTAGCAATGAATTACTAATTTTTATCCCTCGAATCCTCTTTACCCATTTAGTAATGTAAGAAGAAGGTCATTCTATAGAATATACAAGGAGCTTGATTATCCAATCAGTAATGAGCTATCCAGTGCAGTGTAATTAGTAGCATGTATGCTTTCAAGAGTCTCAGATATGAATCCTAGAATGTGAACAAATCATTGTGTCACAAGAGATATATTTTCCTAGTTATATTTCCCAGAACATTTTATCCCTCAAATCCTCTTTAATCATTCAGTAATGTAAGAAGAAGGTCATTCTATAGAATATACAAGGAGCTTGATTATCCAAACAGTAATGAGCTATCATCTGCAGTGTAATTAGTAGTATGTATGCTTTCAAGAGTCTCAGATATGAATCCTAGAATGTGAACAAATCATTGTATCACAAGGGATATATTTTCCTAGTTATACTTCCCAGAGCAGCATTCAATAGTATTCAGTCAGTGTTCAGTCACTGTTCAGTCACTGTTCAGTCAGTGTTCAGTCACTGTTCAGTCACTGTTCAGTCACTGTTCAGTCAGTGTTCAGTCACTGTTCAGTCAGTGTTCACTTACAGCTCACTAGAAGCTGCAATGAACTTGGATATAGTTGTTAAAGTATACATAATCAACAAGTAAATAGATATTCATCATGGTGTAGTGGTTAGCACTTCTGCTTTCCATTCTAGAGTCCTGTGTTCGAATCTCTAATATATATAGGTAGGTTAAGGGAATGTAGGTAGGTAGAGGGTAGGTGTAATTGTTTGCAAACCATTACACCACTATGGATATCTTTTGTTGAAATAACTTTTTTCAATAGATCAACTATGACAGAACAGGAAAGTTTTCATGTTTCAACTGGTCTGTATGACATCATAATGTACTTATAGCCAAGTGATGAGGGAGTTGTTGAATAATAACAGAATAATGTGCAAGTTATTGGGATGCCCAATTCCACCCTCTAGGTTACCTAATAATTGCGAAGTATTGCTACAACGCAGACTAGCTACAGTTGGATATGGGTCGGGGTCAGTAACCGTACTGACAGGTGGAGTTACTGGACCTACACTTCTTCCCCTATCCTGATTATTTACCCTCTGTTTCTTTTGCGAGATTTTTAATTTCAGGGGAAGAGTATTTGTCTGTGCCGTTGCTGGCTGATTCGGCCCTCAGCCTTTGGAATACAGGGTGAGTGTTAAAAGAGATCAAGATACAAGGAGACAGATCTGACTATCAGATCCCTACAAATAATTCTATTTATAAAGGCAGTATGTAATCTGAATCAACTGCGAATTGAAGGCGAGCAAAGCTGTACCTGTAACCCCAGAAAGGGGTTTTACTACAGGATTCAAGGTGAGGGCTATGGAGTAACGGTATGGCGGAACTATGGAGTTGTTAGTGGTATTCAAGATATAGTTAAATAGGGTATGGTATAGGGTGTAAGCAATAGAAAATGGAATGCAGGGTATGAGGTATAGGGTATAGGGTATATGGTACAGAGAATCAATAATAAGATTATTATTCTCTACAGCAGATAAATATCTGCTCAATAATTGGCAATCTGAGAATAGGGCTCCAGCTCTCAGCAAGCTGGACCTGCTAGCTAAATACAGGGTATACATTTCCAATATGAGATATTCAAGGTCCAGTATACAAGGTTTTAGGTGTAGGATTTCTGAATCGCGAGACTGTAGCTGCGAATGGATTTTCAGCAATTATGAAACTGCTAAAAAGGATTTCCGCACAAGTCTAGCAACTGTGCAATGGTTATTGAGGGCTAATCTGTGACAGCCCTTGAGGGAATGAGAATCACTCTCAATGGTCCAGAATACTTTAAATTAATAGTCAGTATGTCGACTATTATGAGAGGATAGAAAAGGTTTTCACAGACACAGTCTGTAGAATAATATTGGGAAGACAACAGTTTGTTGTTGTCAGGATAGGCAAGGATTTTTCCAGGATTTTCTACAAGGGAAATCGAGTCAGAGACACCTAATTCAAGAAAAGATTTCAATGGGCTTTTCCAAGCAATTGCCAGTCTGAGGACTACAACAAAATCAATCTCTAATTTGCAACTGAGATCACGGGAAAATTCATAAATTTTCCACAGGAAAAACCAGCAAATAATATTTGCTATTGAAGGCGACAGGTCTCTAAGAATTTCAGAAAGGATTTGCAGGTCTGAAAACCCGTGACTAGGACAATCTCGAGTCTGGAACTGAGATCAGGAAGGATTTCATAACAGGAAGAATTAAGAGAAAGTAAGAGGAAGATTGTCGCAGTCTGATGACTTTGACTGGGAAGTTTTCAAGCTGAACCTGAGAGCTGGGAGGAATTTAGAATAGGAAAGATTAAGAGGAAGTTCGTTGCAGTCTGATGACTTCAACTAGGAACTTCTCAAGCTGTACCTGATAACTGGAACAGGAAAAAAAAGAGATGGAAAGAGAAAGGATGTCGCAGTCTGAATGACTTCAACCAGGATGAACTCAAGCTGCACCTGAGCTCTCTAGGAAAAGGATTGGAATTCTCCTACTAGGAATTACAGCAAGTCAGAAACTGCTAAGCAAAGTTGAAATACGGGGCCACTCTATAGTATAAAAACTAAGCAAGGGAAATTTATTCAAAATGATAATAATTTCTCTACAAAGATAAAAATTAATTGAGAAAACTATTCTCAGAAAGGACAGGGATTTCCCCACAAGAATAAAAATCAATTGAGAAAAACTATTCTTTAAAGGACAGGGATTTCCCTAAAAGAAAAAAAAATCAATTGAGAAAAATGAAAGTCACCTTACTACAGAGAAGGAAACACATATGGACTACCAGTCCTGACGTACAATTACCTGATTCGATGAGGATACTGATACAGAGAATGATGAACTGATTCTCACTTCCCATATTAAACTTAAAAATGTTGTGAAGCAACAAAGTAGAGAATTATAAATTAAGTACTCAAAAATAATCGGCAACAATCCGCGAACGATGTGGAACTCACCATGATCGAATTGAAAAGAGCCTAATCAAATTTCCCTCACAACTATTTGTAGCACTAACTTAAGATCCCTTACAGGTTTCAAAACCAAGGATAACTCGTTCACCCCCAGTGATACGAATTTGGGGAAAATAACCAACAAGAGAGAAAATCCCCAAGATAGTTCTATCTTCGAGTTGTCCAGAACTTGTCCTAAAATATTCTATTCTAACACACAAAAATAGAATAATTTCCCTAGAAATAAACTAGCAGGTACCGGGAATGTTGTAAGGGGAGGAGATTCGCGACCCATTCACATGCTCAATCACTGAACAACTAACTCTCTCCCAGGTCTCCTCGAAGCAGTACAGGGTTGCTGAAAATTAGGAGGCCCGGGGGGAAAGAGATTGCCAAACAATAGGAGTCTCAGGAGATGATCACTCCACTGGTCATGTGGCAGGGTATGATTCAGCTGCTCTTGATGCTAAGGGCTCAACTATGATGACAATACTGCTAATTACTATAGTAGTTTAGGCTGGTAAACAATATTTCTTTCCAGAAATCACAAGAAATGGCTACTCTGATGTGACTGCTGCTGACTGCATGATAGATAACAGAACGCTCAAACCAGTAAACAAAATCTGGAAATTTCTGGTTCAGATGAATCTGCTACTGATAATTCACAGGTGTTGATGGTGATGATGTACATACTCAGCTACAAGTTCAACAAAATCTATCTGGCTGTTGACCCTATTCTTCTAGAGGAAACTCACTAAATCATATTCTGAATGACGGTTCTCCATTCATCACAAAATTCACTTTCTGACAAAGTATATAGTATTTATAACCAATCTCAATTATTGAAAAGAATATTCAAATGAAACAGCTTCTCTCCTCTTGTATAATCATTGGTCCTATGATACCTCTCAGCTGACAGCTCCTCATGCTCACGAACTTTGCAGGGTCCATCAGGTACATCACAAAAAAGATTATCATCTTTGTCATGGAATTTGTAAGGTGTGCACATAATTCTGGAAGCAACTGCCTTGTAAATGATTATTTCAAAAGCTGGATCACCTGACTCTTCATCCTCAATCCTGAATCTCTTAATCCAATCAGTGCCCTCAACCAGTGAAAAACCTGCAAATATAATCTTTTCCTTGCTCAATCCTAGCAGAGTCAGTTCTTGGGGACCACATTTGAATTCACACCAATAGCATTCCTGTGTATCAAGAAACTTCAGTACAATTTTCACATCCTTGTTCTTCCAGTCAAGCATCTGTTGAAGATGTACAATGGTGACCATGCTGTGTCCCAGTTTGAAGAATGTCTTCAGAAACACTTGTGTGTCATCAAACAGCACACTAAACTTGATAGGGAGTCCAGGCGGGCAATGCTGCATTATAACTTTGTTGATTCCATCTTTGATATTCTTCATAGTGTGGGTGAAGACATCGGTGAGGAACTGATGCACACATCCATTGCTGACAGCTGTATTTTCCAATGGATTGTGAATATCACCCCTTCTACAGAGAACACTGTCCATGCTTACTGCATTGACAACTGCCTGTCGTTCAACTCGAAGTCTGGAGCAAGCACAAATGTAAGACTCATGATCTGGACATGATTCCAAATGTCATGCATCGTTGAAAAAGTCTGTCAACAAGATAATACCATGATTATGTAGTTCCTCCTCAAGCTCAATCACTGCATCCTGCAGACATAGCTCACTGTTTGACAACATGTTGCAGTAGACTGAATACCTCTCAGTGCTGACAAGCCTTCTTATACCAAACCGAGAAAAGAGGTGGGAGTAACTTTTCCTTTTTCAACAGGTCCATGATGATATCACCCCATTATGACTCACTTCTGAATTCCTCTTTATCATTAGTAATGTAAGAAGAAGTATCTTATTCTATATAATTTAAGTCTTCAAACATAAATCCTCTATGGTTATGTGGTTAGCATGTCAGCTTTCCAACTCAGAGGCTGGAACCTCCACCTGTTTGAATCCAAAGTGGTGAAGGTGAGTATCAAAGGTCAGTATCAACAGAACCAGAGGATATATTTTTTATATGTAAAAGTCTGAACACTCAGTGTACACTCAACTATACTTATCACTATTGGGTAGAGAAGAGAAAACAATATTTCTATTCTTCCCATATAGATTTATTTCCCATTATTAAATAGAATATATATATATATATATATAAGTAATTGGATATCCCCTTTTATATTTCGTGGTTCCATGATAGACCTCTGCCAACTTTTCCTCTCATTCTGAAATGCTGAATACTCCATCAGTTCATACAGTATCCTGAAAAGCAACACTGTAGATAGATATTAGTGGAGCAGGATCTCCTGAACAGCCCTCAGCAACTCTAACTCTTCACACATCCATCATCTCTGCAGTATGAGAATCCTGCAAAGTTTACCTTCCTGTTGTTGATGAAAGTTAGACTCTTGTCACCACATTCAAATTCACACCAATACTTTTGAGATGAATAATTGTTGGAGATCAATTCAATATTAATATCCTCATTTTGCCAATTATAGACTTCAGTAGAGGGAAACTGAGATCACTGGGAAGCTTTTTTGCTCGAAATCCCCCCCCCTCTCCCCCCTCGTCCATCCCGCCGCCCCTTCCCACCGCCTGTAGGGTGGAGGGTGTTCTAAAAATAGATTTCCCCTTCCCCCTGCCCAGTTGTGGTGAGGGGGTTTAAAAGAGAGAGATATATCTTTCTCTCTCTCTCTTTCTCTCTCCCCTTCCCCTTGCCCAGTGGTGGTGAGGGGGATGAAAAGAGAGAGATATATCTTTCTCTCTCTCTCTCTCTCTCTTTCTAAAAATAGATTTCCCCTTCCCCCTCCTCAGGTGAGAGAAAAAAAAATTTCCCTTTTAGGAGGAGAAATTCCCTCTCTATACTGACAGATTAAAGTGAATCCATATTTCTACATCTAATGCTATACTGACAAATTAAAGTGAATGCTAGATGAGGGAAAAAATCTCTTTGAGAGGGAAAAATTCTCTACTGTCAAATTAAAGTGAATCCATTCTCAAATTCTCTACTGTCAAATTAAAGTGAATCCATATTACTACATCTATACTGACAGATTAAAGTGAATCCATATTTCTAATGCTATACTGACAGATTAAAGTGAATGCTAGATGAGGGAAAAAAATCTCTTTGAGAGGGAAAAATTCTCTACTGTCAAATTAAAGTGAATCCATTCTCAAATTCTCTACTGTCAAATTAAAGTGAATCCATATTTCTACATCTATACTGACAAATTGAAGTGAATGCTAGATGAGGGAAAAAAATCTCTTTGAGGGGGAAAAATTCTCTACTGTCAAATTAAAGTGAATCTATATTTCTACATCTAATGCTATACTAGTGAATCCAGAGTGAGGTCAATGACTCTCTCTACATCTAATTGAATTGAGAAATTCTCTCTCTCTCTCTCTCTCTCTCACATCTAATGCTATACTAGTGAATCTCTACAATGATCTAAGTTCTTTTACATTTTTTATCTGCAATATCGTACAAGCATTTCCAAAGTTCATCGGAATTTTTAACAACAGATAATGCTTAATCATTTGTACAATCATAATGTAGATGACCGCTGTCTAGAATATTGAGCAGTTCGAAAATCTCAGATAAAATCGAAAAGTGTACATTTTCTGTTTTTGTTAACGGTAAATCAACATCTTGACATCCTGTTGAAAATTTAATATTCTTCGCAATTGAATCAAATTCGTTAAATGAAATTGACATCAAGAGATGAGTTAATTTTTTGAATTTTGAAAAACCATAACACTGCATGTCCCAGATGTTTGACATGTGTCAAATGAGGGGAATAGAGAAAGATATATCTCTCTTTCTAAATTGATGAGATGCACGTGTTATAGGGGCTCGTGTCTGTATAAAAAAGATCACCCCACACGTGTTGTCAGGTCTAGCTCTAAGCAGCAACTAAACTGAAAATCGTGAATGGGATATTGGAATGAAAAATCATTTGAAGGCAGAAAACGTTTATTTACACATTTCAGCACAACTATTCATAATTTCATCTTCAATTTTAATTAGCTTATCTATACACAAATTATGAGGACGATAATAACATAGATAGTCTCTTATGTCATTTAAATTAACCGTGCTTAGAAAAATGTCTTTCAATTGTTTTGCCAAACTATAATTTTCAGGAGTTGATTTCCTAATTGCACTTTCACACTCATCGTACCAATCAATACAGTTTTTTAACCTCACTTCCAATTCGTTGTCAGCAGCCAACCACTTTCTCGGATCCATCTTGTTGAGCGAATGAACAAAACTAAGTGTAGGCAGGAACTATTATAGAGTAATTAAGTGGTCTTTCTTCATTAATTGACGAGAGACAACATGTACGTGCTTTATGCAGTCTCAATGCATGTAAGCAATAAACACACTGTAAATCCTTTCCATTGTAGAAGAATCCATAACGAGCAAAGTTTCTTTTCTGTGAATTCGTGTACATCGGAGCCATTTTCATACTTTGCATTCGATTGTTTTCGCACAAGAAATTATTTGTTTGATACATATTTTTAAACAACAAAGAATTATAATGTTGCGCAGAGAATAAAGCACAGCGAGAATGTGGTCTATTTTTATGAATGTTACACACAGCATAACACCATGAACTAGTGAAAAAGCTGAAATCAGGTTTTGGAAAATCCTCTGGTATACATTGAACGTTGCTATGCAATCTTCTTAAAAACTTTGCTTTCTCAGTTCCTTTTGTGAAAATTTTCTCATAACCTGCAAGGTAATCACGTATTAATGAGTCACTGTATTCTAAATCTCCATCTTCCCATTTTATTTTATGATAGTGACGTTCTAACCATGTTACATCGTTATACAATTTTACACTCAATTCTGTCTTTGCAAATGGTGATTTGAAATGGAACACAATATAATTATTAAACTGATCAATTATGGCAAGTTCTTTCACAATAATTTGATTACAATCTTGTTTAAACCAGTGAAGATCAACCGTAGCAATTTTCGTAGGCGCCTGCTTGTCCACTTCTTTATCTTCGGCGGCGGGCTTCTCGAATCCTTCATCTTTCTCCCTCCCCTCCTCTTCTCGTTTCTCCTCCTCCACCTGCAGCGGCTTCTGGATCGGTGTACTGCAGCTTGGTTCATAATAGAAACTATCAAGATCGCACTGAATACCAATAGAGCGAGTTTGTGGCTTGTCCAAAATATCAGAACACAAAGAATAGGACATGTTGTCTGTTCAAAGGTGAAACTGATAATGAACTAAATTGAGCAGAATGCACACCTTATATAGGCGGTGCGCTCTATCAATAAAATTACTGAACTTCTTTCACTATGCTCGTGAGAGGTGTGTACTCCATCACACGATCGCTAATTAAAACGCAATACGCGGAAGTATTTGCAGGTACTGCACTATTAAATTCCATTTCAATACGAACATCTGTCGATGATTTCAAATGACTTGGTTGGTGTGAACAATCTACAACAATCAGCGGTGTTGATTCACAAAACGTTTTAAAGTCAATTTCTGTTCCGAGTTCGCTATTGATTGAATGATTATAATATGAGGGCGCGAAATCCAGGAACATGCGGTATAATACCTCCTTCTTACCTAGCAGATTTTCATATGGATAATACTCGCTGTTCAAATATACTTTAACATTGTAAATACCACAGCTATCAAAATTAGATATTGATTTTTTAATTTTATTCTTACGATCAGTTTGAAATGCAATTATAATGTATTTTGGACTATCAAAACTCAATGTGGTACGAACTGCCCAAGAATGGTTAAGTGAATTTTGCAAATTTGGTAATTCACAAATTTCCCAATGCCAGAAACCTAATTTCAGTGGAGTGTCAGCATCGAGCAGTCTCAAAAATTTCAGTCTTACATGATCTTCTAAAGTTATGTAGGGCATTCTCCATTGTAGTTTTGTAATTTTCACAACTTGTTCCACTTGTAGACTCAACACAATTTAGATCTGTCGGTGACCTCAATAAGACGAGTTCCTGTTTCAAATCTAAAATTATTCTTTGAAAATCTTCAAAAAACGGGAGGATTAATTTCAGCGGTACACAGAAAGTGAATTTATTATCCGTTAGCTCATATCCTGCTCTGTCAAAACCAGCCAAGTGATATGTGTTTTTATCGAGAGTATTCTTCACTAGAATAGCTTTAATTGTGGATGTTAATCCAATCAATCTTGATTTAGAAATTTGCTGACCTGCTAATTCATATCGTATTTCGTCAAAAAGGTTGCCGATTATGTTAATGCTTAATTTATAGTCTGCTGCAACTGGTGCATCGGCTGGTTCTGTTCCCGGTTTTGTACAGTTAACTGTTCCCTCAATCAATATGAATGATTTACAAGGTAAAGAATAGACATCTAAAGAATTTATGCCAATACGTGCCTTGTCAGAGTTTTTTATTTCCTGTCCCGAATAAACTGTATGAGTGTGAAATTGGAATTTAGTAATATCATTATAAAACTGAAGGTCTGTCTCCACATCCAGAATTTCATATAGGTAAGAAATCACCTTACTTTACTTTCGGCGATGCAATTTCGGCGACCACCACTCCACCTCCCTCTCTTATGAGCACACACCAATAAAATAACTAACTAACCTTTGATTTGCTGTGTCCTCCTTCCTCCTCCTTTGTCCTCTTCCTCCTCCTTTGTTCTCCTTCTCTTCTGTTATCCTCATCCTCCCCTCCAAGGACATAAATCCTCCCCTCCGAGGACAAAAACTGTCCTCTGATGACAAAAATCCTCCCCTCCGAGGACAAAAACTATCCTCTGAGGACAAAAATTGTCCTCCGTTCTCCTTCTCTGTCCTCCTCCTCCTCCTCCTCCTCCTTTGTCCTCCTCCTCCACTCGTTTAGCAGAAAGAAAAAATGAGAGAGGAATGCGGAGAAGGGAGAACATTTGTGTAATTACACTCAATGGTATGACAAGCTACAATGGTCATACATTTCCTAGAATACAAAATCTAAAATTTCTATCAGATGTTTGGAAAAACTTGGAAGACACTCCCTTCACATAAAATCTAGTTATCATTGCACATGCGCAGTATCCTTCTCCTTAGCTGTATCCCTATAAATACTCCAGAATAATTGACATTCGCTCAGTTTGATAGTAACAGCGAAACAGTGAACATGGCTTCTTCCAAAGTGTTTAGTGTTTCTCAGCTTTGTGGTAATAAAATAAAGCCTACCAATGAGCGGTTTGGTTTGTGGCTGTTGACAGAAAATCTGTGCAATGACAACCTTATTACAGACATTGGGAAAATTGATTACACTGCTGGAGGAGAACTGTTAGTGCAGGATGAATCTAATCTTGTGCCTATAACAGAACCTTTTTGTGACAATATTATGCTTGTGAAAATCTGTGGTTTGGAGGACTGCCAAGAACTGGATAAAAGACAATTTATTCTAAAGAAGGAGATGTGTGGATCATTCAATTTGTACTTGAGAGGAAAATTCTCCAAAATGGTGTCAGCTAAGCATGGAGTTAAAGCAAAGTTACCATACTTATTGGACAGTGGAAGTGATATATCGAAGAAGATTCTACAACTGCTTGGGGAGGAGAACTATAGAGAAGTGCAGCAGAAGTACTACAATCCAGTGGGGATACCATACAAAGTAGAGCTTGCCGATGTCCCCATTGCTACATTAATGGAGGAGTTACCAACAATATTGGACCAGCTTAGGAAGGAACATTTCTATCTTCTGGACTTGGACATAACACAGGACTTTGCTGGAATATTTAACAAGAGTGGAATGTGTGATTTTCTAACTACAAATCATTGTTTTTGTTTCCAAGGAGAATATAAAGAAGACTATAATGTAATTGTGAATAATGATGGAACTGTTGGAATTGATTGCTTGACTTGGTTAATAATAATGTGAGAGTAAAAATTTATAATAAGTTTGTATGTCAAATCACAAGCCCTGGTGTAAATAAGCAGCTAGGTAACCATATTGTAGACTTTATTGCCTGTCCAGATACAAGATTATGTGAAACCTTTACCTCTGACTTGGCTAAAATGCATGGTATTACTCGTTTGGAAGCAACAATTTATAACTACAGCATTAGAAATAACTATAGCTCTAATCAATTCGACCCTATTCAAGATTGCTTGTCACTCTTAAATGACAGTGAGACTTATTTCCAAAATGCTCCTATATTTTCTGTATCCTTAGCTGAAATGTGGACTAAACTGACAAACAATTTAAAGAATAGCTGTTGTTTGGTTTTTAACAATCCAAGAAATTGACTGGAGTACAATTAAATCTCCCTACCAATCCACAACAACGAAATAAAATAATATCCTATGTAATCTCTGCATTTAGCTTCAATCTACTACCCATTAATTATGTGGAAATTTTCGAGGATACAGACAACAAGTACAATATTAGTTTTATACAAAAGTGTTATATTAAGAGTGGTGAGACTTATTTCTCCAAGTCAACCACAGTTTTCTCCAGCATATCCAAAGTTGTTGACCTAGATGAGTTGGGTCTTGTAGCAACAGGTAACTTGATACCACAAGTCTTAAGAAAACGAGCAAACATAACCTGTAAGCTTCTCCCATACCCTGTTAAAGAGATACAGCCCTTGTCTCCTATCTCAGTGCTATCAGGCAAGAAGCGTAAGCTACAACTGGATGAAATTGATCTAAAACGGAGGAAAATTGAGTTTTTAGAGGCTACAGAGAGCATAAAGGAGCAGCACAAACAACTTATAGAATTTGAGAAAGAAATAGAAAATTTGAGAGAGGAACTTGAGCCATATTTTTATTCACATTGGAGGAATTTTGAGCCTAGTGGGGTTTATAATGTGACTGCATTTTCTGTAGATAATAAGGATAAATTCCCATATGTAGGTGTTTTAGGAGAAAAGGAAGGTTCGAAACATGTGTACATTGTAAAAGGATATCACAAAAATGTTTTTCTAAATGCATACAATGCAATGGAAGACCTTAAGAAAGTAGGTTATTTTGTAATCCCATACAACGAGCAAAAAGAAATTATTTGTCTACCAAGGGAAGAGAAAATTTGTGTAATTACAGTCAATGGTATGACAAGCTATAATGGTAACACATTTCCAAAAATACAAAATCTAAAATTTTTGTCAGATGTATGGAAAAACTTGGAAGACACCCCATTCACACAGACAGAAGTGGAGCAGTATAATAACATCACAATGCTGGAAATTAAAGGGAAAGTAAAAGTAGGACAGTGCAAAAGATTAGAGAATCTACAAGAAGGAACAGAATTAGTCATTATTGCAATAAAAGAAGTGTACAATAGAAACAAGATATGGTATATTTTACAGTTTGAGAGCCTAGAAGAAATGTATGTGTCTAACTATTGGTTAGAGGAAAAAATTTGAGAGCTCTAACATTGATTTGAATTATAAAATTAGAATTAAGCTAGATGTTCTAAAGCATAACCCCAGTAGACATAAGGAAAGAGTTGTATTTTGTATTTAATTCAAGGTATTGTAAATAGTGGAAAATGTGAGTGCAGAGAAAGTTGTAATCTAATGTGACATCATCCAGGCTAAGAGCAGTGATGGGTGGAACCAAGCTCACGTGATAGGAGGAGGAGTGGTGGTCGCCGAAATTGCATCGCCAAAAGTAAAGTAAGGTGATTTCTTACCTATATGAATGCATTGTTGCATTATAATCACGAACTAAACTGTCTAGTTGCAATATCCAGTTTTTGCTTCCATGTTCAGTTAAATATCTATAAATTTTTGCTTTAAGTGTTCTATTAAACCTTCCAACTATGGAGGCTTTCTTATCACTAAAAACATGGTAATGTTTAATACTATATCTATCTAATAACGCTTTAACTTTTGAATTAAAGAATTCTGTTCCCTGATCTGTTTGGAACAGCTTAACTCCCTTATTTTTAGAAATAATTGGCTCGAGAGCGTTAAATACAGATTGGCTTGCCTTGTCTTTTAATGGTACACAATATGCAAATTTTGAAAAACAATTAATAACAGCTAAGATATATTTATAACCCTTATTAAAACGCGATAAACTCGTCATCTCAATGAGATCGGCTTGAAGCAAGTCTTTTTCACTTTTCAACTCATATTTGCGAGTGGGATAGTTCACACGCGGCACGCTATGAAGCTCTAAAGCTAGCTTAGATCTAATAATATTCATGATATTTACAACAGTCAAATCAGTGGTGTTGGATGATTGTCACGGAACATACTGAGCAATCAGTTCACAGTTGGCACTCTATAATGTCCAAATGGGAGAGTGTCAACACCATTCTCAGCAATGTACCTCTTATCATCATAAGGGCTCAAACAGATTTTTGCACATTCAACCTGATACATGGTGTGATTATAGGATCTTAACATATTAAATTTTTCAATGTGTTCACTATGTTCAAACAATGATTTCTTATATAAATTAAAATTAAGTTTTCTACATTTCACTCCGCTCTGTACACCCTTTGCTATACATTTATTTACAGGTTCTTCATTCTCGTTACATACTAAAAAGGAGTAAAGTTTGGATCAAAGTCCAAGAAATTTATGGACAGGTTTTGAGGCAGTCTCATCCTTGAACTTTCCTACAACTTTATTTCTCTCCATGGAAAAGCAAGGGTGGCAAGGTGGATAGTTAGAAGTATCGAAAAGGCTCAAATTTTCTCTAATCAACTGATACACATCTTCGACTTTTAGGTTTAGAAGAAAACTGTCGGTATCAGTCATACAGAGTTCTATACGATCCCACGGTATAATTTTTTGTAATTTGCAATAGAAAAAATCGTACAAATGGAATTTACTCAACTCCAGTACGTTAAAGCCAGAATAGACAGGCTTGTTCATTTTAAGTTCCAACTTGCGAGAGAAAACCGCGATCACGTTTGGACTAATTATTTGCCAGCGTTTACATGGTGGATTTGAAATGTACTTATCTAACCGTTTTTCATCCGTGATAATTTTAACATTCATTTGCTTACGACTAGATTGAATCGTCTTGCCAAATATCAGATTACAACAGGCCTTAAAGAAGGATATTTCAAATTTATTTTTTGTGTTCTGCCTATTCCAGATATTGAAGTCGATGTAGCTTTTCAGCCAGGGGGATTGGGAAAAGCTAATGACGCAATGCACTTTCAATAATTTCAAACCGAGCTGAAGGTAGAGCTTTAAATTGACATAGTGAACAATGTACTTTTCACGGTCAAAAAGTGTGTTCATGAGCTTTTTGGTTCCAGTTTGACCGTTCTCATTTGTTTGGTAGTTCGACAGCAATTCACGCGGCGGCAATTGGTGGAGAGGTGCGAGTGGGAAGCTGGCGTGCTTATCATGTAACTCTTGAGGGTACTTGAGATCACATTCTATTATATATCCGGTTTCTGAATTGCTGTCCAAATTTGCGAAATCAATCTTGGAAATTTCTTCCTCTGAGAGGAATTTGAAATTTCCAACAGGTAAGCTTCGGCTCATAGCTTCCGAGTATAAACTGTTTGCATCGATATAAAGCAGATAATTAGACGGTTTTGAAGGATCGTATGTTTCGGGTAGATGTTTGTTATTCGCTTCACAATAACGTTTACCGATGAATGACACTCCACCCCTCATCACTGCCAGAAACATAAGATGCATGTCAGGATGAGTAATCAATTCTAGTTCGACTTTAGTGTTTTTCAGCATGCAATTCCAGGTGAAGTGCGCGAGACAAACAAAATGCATCACATCAAGGCCGTATGAGCTAAAAAGCGTAGACCTCATGGATTCAAAAACTACCGCTAATAGCATTACGTCCAAACATAAATAAAAATCATGATATTCATCCAGATTTTTCAGCTTGAATGTTGAGAACACTCTTTGCGCATGCTCATATTCTTCACGAGACAGAGGTGTATCAGTTAAATCATTATGAAAACATTCGATGGGAGGAAGCGATGTTTCCGCGAATTTTTCGGGACAGCTCATGTACGAGTAAGGATATACTCCTTTTTTCAACAAGGGCTGTCTGTGTTCGCGAGGTGGATCATGAAACACCAAAAATAATCCCTCGAACTTCTTTTCCATGTCTGTACTTTCTACCAAATTACGCACCAATACTTCCAAGGATTCAGACATAAACTTGTAGGAATCTAAAAATTTAATTTTGCCTACTGAAAGTGTCAAAAATCTCTCTGACATATTTGCGATGCAGGAAATTTTTTTTTACATTTACCGAGCGATTTCAGAATAAAATGCGAATCAAAACCGGAGAAATTATGAAAATAACATGAAATGTACTCCGGAGTACGAGCTGTAAAATTACAAGAAACATGTGCCGCACACAAGTAATTACCGGTTTCATGCGCGTGGTGACGACATTTAATATCGCTGTCTAAAAATGGTTCAGCACAAAGCCCGCAGTTTACTGAATTTTGAAATTCGCGCTCTTGACTTTCGGATAAAGCTTGCATCAGAATTTCTTGTTTCATATCCTCATACAAAATATCACCGAGATCTGTAATTTCCTGAAGAAATTTCTCCATGATTTTTTCGTCTAAACTACTCGATCTATGGAGTACAGGTCCGTGGGCGATTTCCCCGTTAACATCTATAACAACGAAACAATAGCCGCAGGGAATATGACGCACCATTTTCTTTGTGTAACTATGAGTAATTTCATCAGAATCGGATTCATCATCATCTGTGATATTAACAACATAAGTTTCTAAATCCGCGTAAATGGTGTACTTTTTCTTCAACGTTGCGCCTAGTTTCTTGAATTTAATTGTCTCTCCGTGTTTAGGATATGAAATGCGCTGAGATTCAAACTTGGAACAAAGTTCCACATGTTTCAACAAATTTGCTTTACCATCATAATTTTTAGATTTGTTCGATGTAAATCTATGGAAACAAAAATTGCAAATGTGTACTTGGCCGTGATGTTTTGAAAGGTGAGAGAGAAGACGCGATAGCCCGTTTTTCCCGTTCGCGGTATTTACTAAACAGAAATGAGTTTTTCCTGCATCGCCTTTTAGCATTAAAAGATTAATTTGGTGCTTACGAGTGCGGAAAATGCTTGTACGGAAGGGGAAAAACTTTTTGTTGTCATACGCGATGACGTGAATTGCAATATCTGGATTGAGTATTTCAAATTTCTTAATATCGCGTGTCGTCACCGGGAAATTTACACCTCGCGTATTAAGTGTGTGAGCAAACTTGCTCAAATACTTTACAGTCAGGTGTGAGTCCTTTGGCTTCTGATGGAAATACGCGAGCACTGACCATAAGAAGCATTTTTCGTCAGAGTGATTTTTGACATTTATAATACATTTTTTGTTTTTCAAAAACTGGGGTGTTTGAATGAAACTGGATGTGTATATAGGATTAAATTTAATCACGTTCACATCCAGTGATTCAATTTTCTTTAGCACCCATCCACTCCCATGTCTTACGAAATTTTCGAAAGATGAGAGGATTTTTTTCACAGCCAAGAAAAAATGCTCATTAAAATCTTCATAGTTCTCAAGCACGTTTAGTGCTATGTTGGAGTAACTATGTAGATTTATTAGAGATGAAACAGTCTCACCAACCTGCTTGTCATCCATCACCACTAATTTATACAGCAAAACATTTAATACTATAAACCACTTAACATTCCCATCATGGCATGCCGCATGTTCCCTAATTATATCGAAAACTCGACGTTTCGACCTCTCAAGCACGTTGCTGATGTCAATATCCTCAGGTTCGTCATCGAGGGTGATGCAATGGCGGACTGCGCTTGAATTCACACCACGTAGTCTGCGTTCCCTTGGCATGATTCTGAAAAACAAAAGAATAACGATCAGGATGAGATAGAGTACAACAGCATGTTTAGTTGTGAATTGTCATTGGTAGAAGAAGGGTGTGTGTGTGAAAATGATCTCAAGATCACATAATGTTGTATGAAAGATTAAGATTATTATCTTTTGATAGAAGATGGTTGAAATGTTCTCCGCATTTGTCTGCGGAAAACATGGCGAAAGAGGGATTTATATTCTCATCTGCACCAGACATTGTGCGATGTGTATTTTGTTCAATTTGTTTGGGAAAATGGGAAGAAAGTGACATACCAGCAATAGAACATGCAAGGTACAGCCCGAACTGTAGAAGGAAAGATAATATAACAATTGAAGAGGAGAATTTCGATAATAATATTCTACGAGAATATGAAGAAAGATATTTAACTTTTAATTGTGTAGAAGATTCATCCGTTCAAGGATAGTATTTTGAAAAGCATCATCATCTACATTGTGACTTTTGTAAATCATTATGCAATAAAGCAGAGTATTTTGCGAGAAATGGTTATTTCTTACATAAAAATCCATTCTATCTGCAATGTGTCTATTGCAAATATATTATCGAAAATCCATTTGAAAAAGTAATATATTTATCGTTTTGTTTATATGAAGAGTGTGAGAAAGAAGAGCGGGGCTTGGATGTTCCGGATATACCGTATCGTAAAGATGAAGTAAAATCGCATGCATGCAGTATATTGTAGAAGGTTTTTTATCCTCCGAGGACAAAAACTGTGCTCCGAGGACAAAAACTGTCCTCGGAGGACAATTTTCCTCTCCTCCTCAGAGGATAAAATCAAAGTAAAAATGTACTTACATATACTGGTTGATGCTGCGCGAATCTCCTTGAGTGTACAGGTGTAGATAGCGGGACTATGGTACAGGTGTAGATAGCAGTCTATGGTATGATTGATTCCTCTCAGGTGTAGATACCGACTTTGACTCCTTTCAGATTGATTCCTCTCAGCTGTCTTGTCTCGACGAGAGCTCAACTGGTTATGAGGTTCGGAACTCGAGTTGAGAGGTGAGAAAATGCTGTGAAAACAATGAAATATTTAATAACTGAACTGAAATCATTCAAGAATGCTATTCCTCTATCTTGAAATGTTGTGAAATATTTAATAATATTAGAAATCAATTGAGAATGCTATTCCTCTATGTTGAAATGCCGTGAAATATTTAATAATATTAGAAATCATTCGAGAATGTTTAAGTGAGTTGGCATGGGGGATTTCAGCTTCTAGCAGGTGTTTTCACCCTCTCATGCTGAGCTCTAGACGAGATTTTTTTTTATCGTCTTCTAACACATGGATGCTATTTGAAAAATGATCGAGTGTCTTATATGAGAGAGAATACTTACAAACCGATAATGATGTGGGAGCACGTGTTGTTGGAGAGAAATTTGAATTTTTTTCGTCTTGTAGCACACTTCGCTCTCGCTCGCACGAGGCTGGAACAGAGAGAGAAACGTATGCTATATAAACAGAAGCGATGAGAGGAAAATTATCATTTACATCTGAGCCAGCTTCACGATGACTTCTCCATCAACATCTTCTCCATCATACATCCTGCCGGATTGCCCGCCGCAGCGCGTGCTCAACTATTGGCAGCAGGAGAAAGCTCGCAGCTCGGCTGCCACCTCCGCTGCCACGGCTGCCGCCTCCGCTGTCTCCCCAGCCTCCTCCTCCGCCTCACCCCTGAAGAGACAGGGAATCTACGTTCAACGAGAGAGGGGTGAGGAGATCGTGATTCCGGACAGTCCTCTGCCACAATCTACACCGGCTACCTGGGCGCCGCGGCGTGCGGTGCTGGCAATGCTGAGCAACAACATCAAGCAGAAGCAGGGGAAGAGGAGGTTGGTGTTTGATGAGCCTGAGGTTAGTGGGGATGAGGAGGAGCAGTCAATCTGCTCACAAACAAAGGTTAGTTTCAACAAATATTATTAACTTGTGTATGCACAGATTTTTTCTGTGATTGATTGTTAAAAAAATCTGTGCACATACGAGTCTTTGATTATTTGATATGAATATTATTTGATATGAATATTATTTGAACTGATTAGAATGCAAGCAAATATTATTTGAACCGCTTAGAAATGGAATTATTGTTTAAAGTAATCAATCATGCAACAATGTTAGTAATATTTCCTTGAACTGATTAGAAATGGTATTATGAGATATTATTGTTTAAAGTAATCGATCATGCATAAATGTTACCAATATTATTTGAACTGCTTGGAATGCAAAGGAAATATTATTTGAACCGAATTGAAATTGATGCTTAGGAAATATTATTTGAAATGATTAGAATGCAAAGGAAATATTATTTGAACCACTTAGAAATTATTGTTTAAAGTAATCAATCATGCAACAATGTTAGCAATATTTCCTTGAACTGATTAGAAATGGTATTATGAGATATTATTGTTTAAAGTAATCGAACATGCATAAATGTTACCAATATTATTTGAAGTGATTAGAATGTAAAGGAAATATTATTTGAACTGATTAGAAATTATTGTTTAAAGTAATCGATCATGCATAAATGTTACCAATATTATTTGAACTGCTTAGAAATTATTGTTTAAATCAATCGATCATGCAACAATGTTATTTCAATAACTGATATTACTCACTTTATACAGAGAATGTCAATTCGATGATGTCGAGTTGAGATTATGACAATAATCTATTGATCAATAATCTATTGATCAAGTTCTCAAGTATGATGATAATCTGGAACAAATAAGACACTAATCAAATATTTTCCAACAGAAACGAGCTGGAATGGAGGAGAACTCATCCATGGTGCCGCTGATGAAGGAGGTGCGACGAAGGGAGGAGGAGGAGGACGAGATGGAGTTCGTATCAATTGTAAATGCACCAACGCCCAAACCATGGATCCCGCTGAGGGAGTTAAAGGAGCGCACTCCCTACCCCATAGTTGGTGCAAGGGAACAGACAAATATTCACGGACGACGAGTAATTTTAAAAATTACCAATGTAGGAAGCAAATCTACGAGTGAGGTGTATTTACCGCAAAGATTTGCTTCCTGCATTAGCTCAGAGAAAATACACCAATTTAATCTCAAGTGTAAAAATTTTTTGATGCTGGTAACACATAGGTCGCCAAATTGGTCCGATATAAAAATTGTTAAGCAATAACAATTTTTATATCTGTATACAATTCGTCGACCTATGTGTTACGAATTGTATAGATGTATGTGTGAATAGATAAATAAAATGTAATATTGTTTCTATAAAAATTGTTTTCAATTCTTACCTGTTGTTGTTGTTGTTGATAAGTTCGTAATGAATAGTAGAAACACGCAGAAGAAGAAATGGTTCACCTGCTCTGTTGTGAATGATATTTAAATAAGGTGACTGAGTCTTTTATAGTTTGTTGTGAGCATGCTCAGTAGTCTTTACCGCTACACACACACACACACATACACACACACACACACACACAGACACACACACACACACACACACAGCCGTACAGCCAAGAGACAGCGGCTTCTCGCTCGCTCCCTCCTACATCTGTTTTGGCACGTGTTCCTGCAGATGTGGGTGGGCGCACAATGCCAGCATCATTTCCCCCCCTTTTCAAATCGCATTCACCTTTCAGATTATTTGCTATTTGAAATAATATTCTTATCATTCAAGCAATGTTATAAGCACATAGTGTATGAATTCATTTCCAACTCGATTGAAAATTAAACCAATTCAATTCAATTCAAGTTGGTGTATTGATTAATTAACCTCAGTCAATGTTCAACCATTGAGTTGAAAGGTAATGAAAAATGGTATGTAGGAGAAAAAAGCAGAGTTCGAGGAAACGGGGTAAAGGAATCTTGAGTTCAGTGGCAAGAGTTTTTAAAGGTGTGTCAGGTTTGGCAGGTAATGTGACATCAACTATTTTAAATAAGGTAATTGATAACCTGGGAGAGGAATATCATATTCCGGGATACGAGTATTGTGGCCCGGGCACAAAGGTTAATGAAAGGTTGAAGAGGGGTGATCAAGGTATAAATTCATATAGGTAAGAAATCACCTTACTTTACTTTCGGCGATGCAATTTCGGCGACCACCACTCCACCTCCCTCTCTTATGAGCACACACCAATAAAATAACTAACTAACCTTTGATTTGCTGTGTCCTCCTTCCTCCTCCTTTGTCCTCTTCCTCCTCCTTTGTTCTCCTTCTCTTCTGTTATCCTCATCCTCCCCTCCAAGGACATAAATCCTCCCCTCCGAGGACAAAAACTGTCCTCTGATGACAAAAATCCTCCCCTCCGAGGACAAAAACTATCCTCTGAGGACAAAAATTGTCCTCCGTTCTCCTTCTCTGTCCTCCTCCTCCTCCTCCTCCTCCTTTGTCCTCCTCCTCCACTCGTTTAGCAGGAAAGAAAAAATGAGAGAGGAATGCGGAGAAGGGAGAACATTTGTGTAATTACACTCAATGGTATGACAAGCTACAATGGTCATACATTTCCTAGAATACAAAATCTAAAATTTCTATCAGATGTTTGGAAAAACTTGGAAGACACTCCCTTCACATAAAATCTAGTTATCATTGCACATGCGCAGTATCCTTCTCCTTAGCTGTATCCCTATAAATACTCCAGAATAATTGACATTCGCTCAGTTTGATAGTAACAGCGAAACAGTGAACATGGCTTCTTCCAAAGTGTTTAGTGTTTCTCAGCTTTGTGGTAATAAAATAAAGCCTACCAATGAGCGGTTTGGTTTGTGGCTGTTGACAGAAAATCTGTGCAATGACAACCTTATTACAGACATTGGGAAAATTGATTACACTGCTGGAGGAGAACTGTTAGTGCAGGATGAATCTAATCTTGTGCCTATAACAGAACCTTTTTGTGACAATATTATGCTTGTGAAAATCTGTGGTTTGGAGGACTGCCAAGAACTGGATAAAAGACAATTTATTCTAAAGAAGGAGATGTGTGGATCATTCAATTTGTACTTGAGAGGAAAATTCTCCAAAATGGTGTCAGCTAAGCATGGAGTTAAAGCAAAGTTACCATACTTATTGGACAGTGGAAGTGATATATCGAAGAAGATTCTACAACTGCTTGGGGAGGAGAACTATAGAGAAGTGCAGCAGAAGTACTACAATCCAGTGGGGATACCATACAAAGTAGAGCTTGCCGATGTCCCCATTGCTACATTAATGGAGGAGTTACCAACAATATTGGACCAGCTTAGGAAGGAACATTTCTATCTTCTGGACTTGGACATAACACAGGACTTTGCTGGAATATTTAACAAGAGTGGAATGTGTGATTTTCTAACTACAAATCATTGTTTTTGTTTCCAAGGAGAATATAAAGAAGACTATAATGTAATTGTGAATAATGATGGAACTGTTGGAATTGATTGCTTGACTTGGGTTAATAATAATGTGAGAGTAAAAATTTATAATAAGTTTGTATGTCAAATCACAAGCCCTGGTGTAAATAAGCAGCTAGGTAACCATATTGTAGACTTTATTGCCTGTCCAGATACAAGATTATGTGAAACCTTTACCTCTGACTTGGCTAAAATGCATGGTATTACTCGTTTGGAAGCAACAATTTATAACTACAGCATTAGAAATAACTATAGCTCTAATCAATTCGACCCTATTCAAGATTGCTTGTCACTCTTAAATGACAGTAAGACTTATTTCCAAAATGCTCCTATATTTTCTGTATCCTTAGCTAAAATGTGGATCAAACTGACAAACAATTTAAAGAATAGCTGTTGTTTGGTTTTTAACAATCTCTTACAATATGTTTACTGGGGAAATAGCAATACCAAGAAATTGACTGGAGTACAATTAAATCTCCCTACCAATCCACAACAACGAAATAAGATAATATCCCATGTAATCTCTGCATTTAGCTTCAATCTACTACCCATTAATTATGTGGAAATTTTCGAGGATACAGACAACAAGGACAATATTAGTTTTATACAAAAGTGTTATATTAAGAGTGGTGAGACTTATTTCTCCAAGTCAACCACAGTTTTCTCCAGCATATCCAAAGTTGTTGACCTAGATGTGTTGGGTCTTGTAGCAACAGGTAACTTGATACCACAAGTCTTAAGAAAACGAGCAAACATAACCTGTAAGCTTCTCCCATACCCTGTTAAAGAGATACAGCCCTTGTCTCCTATCTCAGTGCTATCAGGCAAGAAGCGTAAGCTACAACTGGATGAAATTGATCTAAAACGGAAGAAAATTGAGTTTTTAGAGGCTACAGAGAGCATAAAGGAGCAGCACAAACAACTTATAGAATTTGAGAAAGAAATAGAAAATTTGAGAGAGGAACTTGAGCCATATTTTTATTCACATTGGAGGAATTTTGAGCCTAGTGGGGTTTATAATGTGACTGCATTTTCTGTAAATAATAAGGGAAAATTCCCATATGTAGGTGTTTTAGGAGAAAAGGAAGGTTCGAAACATGTGTACATTGTAAAAGGATATCCCAAAAATGTTTTTCTAAATGCATACAACGCAATAGAAGACCTTAAGAAAGTGGGTTATTTTGTAATCCCATACAACGAGCAAAAAGAAATTATTTGTCTACCAAGGGAAGAGAAAATTTGTGTAATTACAGTCAATGGTATGACAAGCTATAATGGTAACACATTTCCAAAAATACAAAATCTAAAATTTTTGTCAGATGTATGGAAAAACTTGGAAGACACCCCATTCACACAGACAGAAGTGGAGCAGTATAATAACATCACAATGCTGGTAATTAAAGGGAAAGTAAAAGTAGGACAGTGCAAAAGATTAGAGAATCTACAAGAAGGAACAGAATTAGTCATTATTGCAATAAAAGAAGTGTACAATAGAAACAAGATATGGTATATTTTACAGTTTGAGAGCCTAGAAGAATTGTATGTGTCTAACTATTGGTTAGAGGAGGAATTTGAGAACTCTAACATTGATTTGAATTATAAAATTAGAATTAAGCTAGATGTTCTAAAGCATAACCCCAGTAGACATAAGGAAAGAGTTGTATTTTGTATTTAATTCAAGGTATTGTAAATAGTGGAAAATGTGAGTGCAGAGAAGGTTGTAATCTAATGTGACATCATCCAGGCTAAGAGCAGTGATGGGTGGAACCAAGCTCACGTGATAGGGGGAGGAGTGGTGGTCGCCGAAATTGCATCGCCAAAAGTAAAGTAAGGTGATTTCTTACCTATATGAAGTATTTAAACACCTGCTGCTTCAAATTTCAGCCTAGACATTTTTGACTATGATTGATTGCATAAACACTTGCATGAGAGAGAGTGAAGTATTTAAACACCTCCTGCTTCAAATTTCAGTCTAGACATTTTTGACTATGATTGATTGCATAAACACTTGCGTGAGAGAGAGTGAAGTATTTAAACACCTGCAGCTTCAAATTTCAGTCTAGACATTTTTGACTATATCGGTTTTTGCATAAATCTTGTAAAAGGATGAGATATTATGAGAGAGAGTGAAGTAACTTTAATGGGTAAACACATGTCACAGATGATAAATCGATTTAGACATTTTTTCATGTAACGGAATGTAACGGTTTTCGATGCAGGAGTTATTCTAGAGGAACCTTGCAGAGCGCACGTGTCATTTGTCTAGATGAGGGAGAGGGTGACGAGCGAGCGCACGTGCCTATGGTTTGAATTCTCTAGCCTTTTGTAACTCTCGACAGAGAGAAGCGTTTCACTAGTATAGGAGCGCTAAATGGAAGTTAGTTAACGCTTGTCTCCTTCACTCGCCTTCCGTAATAGAGAAGGAATTTAGAAGGGTGAGGGTAAGAGATGGACTGAGTAAAAGAAGGAGAAAGCAGATGCTACATCTGACTAGAGCCGTCTGCTGCTTGTGAGAAGCGACTTTAATCGGTCAGTATATATGTAGTAATATGGATTCACTTTAATTTGTCAGTATAGCATTAGAAATATGGATTCACTTTAATCTGTCACCAAGGGAATTTTTCCCTCTCAAAGAGATTTTTCCCTCATCTAGCATTCACTTTAATTTGTCAGTATAGCATTACATGTAGAAATATGGATTCACTTTAATCTGTCAGTATAGATGTAGTAATATGGATTCACTTTAATTTGACAGTAGAGAATTTGAGAATGGATTCACTTTAATTTGACAGTAGAGAATTTTTCCCTCTCAAAGAGATTTTTTCCCTCATCTAGCATTCACTTTAATTTGTCAGTATAGCATTAGATGTAGAAATATGGATTCACTTTAATCTGTCAGTATAGAGAGGGAATTTTTCCTCCTAAAAGGGAAATTTTTTTTCCCTCACCTGGGCAAGGGGAAGGGGAGAGAGAGAGAGATATCTCTTTTCAACCCCCTCACCTCCACTGTACAAGGGGAAGGGGAAATCTATTTTTAGAAAGAGAGAGAGAGAGAGAGAGAGAAAGATATATCTCTCTCTTTTCATCCCCCTCACCACCACTGGGCAAGGGGAAGGGGAAATCTATTTTTAGAACACCCCCCACCATACAGGCGGGGGGAAGGGGAGGCGGGATGGACGAGGGGTGAGAGGGGGGAGGGGATTTCGAGCAAAAAAGCTTCCCAGTGATCTCAGTTTCCCTCTACTGACTTCATCCAAATTTACAACAGCTACTCCACTATACTTGAGGCTGTAGATAGTATCCAGAGCTACTCGTTGGCTATCAGCAAACAGAACATAGTCTTTAAAGTATGACTTTGTCAACAGTTAGCAATTGACTAATGTTCAAGAGACAAAGATCCAGCGCTGGTCCTTATCATTTCCTCAAGGCTTGGAATTTTGTAGTAGAGATAGGGTGATGTCAAGACGATGTACTCTATATTTTCCTTATCATCCAGCTGCAACAGCTTGTCCAATAGAGTGATTGTGTCATATCCATAGACAAAGGTCTTGATTGACTGTCTCAAGTTTCTGTCAGCTAGCCATCATCCAATCATATCGCAAACAATTAGTTTCAGAGCAGTGTAGGAAAGATGTTGTTGACAGGCTCCTTTGACCAACCATCTTAGTCCATGTTTAGCTTTATGTAGACAATTGTTGTGAAGCACTGCACTAGCTTTCAACAGCATATCTGGGTAGGGTGGCTTGAAAAAGTAGTGATGAGCTGTTACATGATGATTATTATCACATTCCAGTACTGCCATCTCCTTCACGATGAAATCATGGCCTAGTCCTTCAAATCCTTGGAAGTATATCAGGTAGAGTGGTAGTGGACCGAGAATGTTGCTAGCTCTTCTTGGTGTAAATGTTGCAAAGTTGTCCAAGTTGTTGTCTCCAGCATTGCTATAGTTTTCGTCTTTACTGCAGTCTTCAAATACCATGCAATCATCATCAGAAGCAGTATATAAGTCAGTAGTAGTTGTAGAAGCATCCTTCATCAACAGTTTGTCTACCACATCCTCTCCTTCACTTATCTCTCGATCTTCCTTAGTAGGGAAGGTTACAGTAGCTGATTTGAACATGACTGTATCACTCAATGCTCCAAATGAGAATGAGCTGCACAATCCAGATCATAAGTATTTTATATTCTCTCTATGCTGACTGTATGAGACCAGACCATTTCATGAATCATTAGGCGGTAGGCTCGTGTATTTGCTGCAATGTTGGCAGAAGCTTCATACACACTCCTCACATTAACACTCCCAGTTTTGAGTGATTCATTTTGGCAGGAGCAATCGAAATCAAACAACATTATATTATCAGTGCTTATACTCCTGTCTCAAGCAGAGGTTTACTTGAGTGAGCATTATCATGATTGAAGACTCCATTGGAAGCTGTATACATGTTGTAGACATGATTATCATTGCCATCAATGCTCTCATACTTGACAGTCCATGTATGTTTTGTAGTTTGCAGCAAGGCTGGGTACTCGTACAAATTCCCAATGTCAATATGGCATACTGATTGGTGTGTCAATCTGCAGCAGACGCATTCTTACATCATCAGCCACTTCTAAATATGGCATTCTCCACAATAGCTTTGTGATTGTAACATTAGCACCAGCAACACTCACACAGTCATTGAAATTGGGGCTACATCTCAACACCAGCTCTTGTTTCACATTCATTGGAATCTGTCTATAGTCTTCAGCAAAGCCCAGCAGTTATTGTAGAGGCACATCTATTTTTGTACCATCCACAGCAAAATTTGCAAAACCAGTTATTATTATTATTATTCTAATATCAAGTGATACATTGGACACCTTGTGAGACCGGATTACATATGCTGTCCACCCCCACACCGTTGATTTTATAATGAATCTCTGAAATCAGATTGGCAAAGAATCCAGACACACACGGCGTTCCAGCCATAGCAGCATCGGCAGCTCCAAGCATTGCATACTCCAGATGTAGATAGCTCTCAGATGGCAGTGTGTAAATGTCCTGTTGCTGGATTGGTATCCTTGATTCATCCTTGGCATTGAAGCTTGCAGTATGGGGGGCATGAGAGTGGTACTCATAGCCAATGATACTGGTGTCCAATGAAGGTCCATTCCTTGTCACATCCAAAACTCTCATTGCTAATGTTATCTCACTTGACAGCCTCTTTCCTTTAGATAGTTGATGATTCTCAATGTTAACCTCACATAGGTTGAATGTCAAATGACACATTTTGTATTTGCACTCCTTTTATCCATTTTCCAAGGTTCTGGACCGCTCTCTATGGTAGACATTGCTGCCTCCACATTCAATCCCTGATTCCACTTTGAGAATATTAGCACCATCTCACTTACACTGTCTCAAATGCAGAGTAATATTAATCTCCTCACCTCTATTATTTATCAAATGTCCATTCTCATCAACCCCCTCCAATGGAATGCTAGCAATGTGCTTGACGTCCACAGGTGAATAGATTACATTCTGTACATTCACAATCATTTTATACCCTGGATCAACATTTGGGTAAAACTTGTAGAACACGTGATCCTTGACCCTATTTCTATAGGATCCACCCACAATGTTACACTTTATACATAGTACATTAGGTCTATTGATTTGTACTGTAAAATCGCCTTTAGCCTCCTTGTTGGCTTCTACAACTCATTTATCACTGAATCCCAACAAACATCCTATTGAATTGACTGGACTGAAATCTAACTTGGCATTGCTCAGAACTGAGCATTTCAAGGTTGATGGATCGACAGCCAATGAGAACTGTATGCCTCGGTTATGTAACCTTGCTCTAAGCAGAGTGGCAATAGTTTGAAATTCAAAACTGCCCTCTGGTAATGATATATGCTGGAGATCTGACCCAAATTCAGCACTAATATCCGGCTTCACCTTGGATGCGATATCCTCTTTTTTCTTCTCTCCTTCTTCTACTCCAATCTTCCATCTATTACCTCTGGCTCCAACATTATGTACATAACCATACCAATGATTTGTCATATTTGAATTCTCAACTGATGTTAGCTCCTGATGTGTCAGTGCTGGGTCAGTTGTCGCTGATTTCTTCACAATATAATTTGACAGTTTTGGCGCATAGTTGCCCGCCTCAACATTTGGTATTGAATTACAGCTGGTGAAGCTGATGAGACCAACTTCCCATTCACCAGTGCTTGTTTCAAGAGGTGAGTAAAAGTCACTTTTCAATACAGATATATTACCTCCAAAGCAGAGCATCATGGTATTGACTGCTCAATGTACTTTCACACCTTGATTTGCAATATGTTCTTACTCAGTATATATAGATGGGGAGACAATGGGGAATAATAATACATGTTTTTATAGATTAGCTTATAATCATTTATTTTCATGAATCAAGAATTTCAAACACAATTGTCCACAAATATGAGAATAGAGATCTTCCTGCTTCCATTCATAGTTATATTTGATTGTTGCTGCTGGTGCTGACCCTCAATGCATGTAGTCAATGAACTTCTGTGGTGGTCTCAGGTTGCCGTCAAAGTAGTGGACAACATCATCCTTCTTCACATAGCACACCCAATATGTGCCAGCGCCAGTACTGCTGTCAAGATTGATTATACCGCATTCCCATCTCAATGGTCCTGCAGCTGGTAGAGCATCCCGCATAAACATTCCTCGGAATCATTTCAGCTTTAGACGACACACATACTTGTAGAGGTCTGCGTTGGTAAGTGCCCGGTCAGGCAGAGCAATCATCGTCTTCTGCATTGACAATGGTGGTGTGCTTCATTTCCCATCCTCTGTTGACATCTCAGATAAAGACCTTTACCTTTCTTGGATGATGTCTGCTGACATCTCAGATAAAATCCTTTACTTTTCTTGGACAATGTGTGCCAACATTTTGGATCTTTCCTGGAATTCTTCTTACAACTTCTTGCTCCTCCACAAAACTTTGCCTTCATGATGTTGGTGACTGCTAGTGCTGCTGCCCTCTCCGCCAATCCTTAGACAGACCAAAGATGTTGCTACACTCCAAGCTTGCTCTGCCAAGATGTTGTCAGCTACTGCTCTGCTTGCTGTATCACCATTCCTTGAAGAGGCAATATTGTGCTCCTTGCAGACTTGATCGAGTTTGTTGATTCCTCGATCACCTCTTGCTAATCGCTTTACAAGTTTTGTTCCTGGCCTGCAGTACTGATAGCTGGAGATATGCAGTTCAACTGGTAGAATGTTAACTGCCTTATTAACTATTGCACCAGTTACATTCTTGATAGCTGACAAAACTCCTCTCCTTTGATACCTCTTTCTCTCTCTTTGGATCATCATCTAATGCTGCTCAGACTGGATTTCAATTGGTTTTATACCTTCAGGTGACTCTGATGAAGCAAGACCTAAAAGTCTGATCATCTCAGTTTTCAATCTAGTGTAATAAAAATCAGGTATACTGGATATATTTACATATATATATACATATATAGTTGAATATATATATATATATATATATATATATATATATATATATATATATATATATATATATATATATATATATATATATATATTGTATAGTATATATGTATAGTATTCATATTGCATTCATTAATTACTGAAGAATGAAAAAATAATTTACAATTTTTTGAATTTAGCTAATATTCATCCTAAAATGGAAAGAATATGGAATTCTGTGTGATTCATTGTACATCGCATATTTCCTGGACCATATATCGACAATCTACAGCTATGAAAACATTGAATATTTTTCTTTGAAACACTGATATAACATTTTTTTTTATTGAAAACTTTACTGATAGATATTACTACCAATTGATTGAGAAGAATAATATGTATAATGATCTTACTTCGCACATATTACTTGAAATGAATAATTGACGAAAGATTTTCATTTACTTTAGAAAATCGATTTTAATGTCAATTATAATATAAACCTCAATAAATCTTAAACTGTACAAATATGAACATTCAATCATTCTCTCATCAGCTCTGCTATTAGTTTGATAAACAACATTAGTAAATTATTAACAAGTCATATGGTTCATATGATTAGAAAGAAGAAGCGTGAATGTAGAGCAACCAGCTTCTTACATCTCCCCCCCTTGAACGAGAAACTTCCTTGAAGGTGTCAATTTGCTTGAGTGACAGATGATTGGTTCACTCCCATTGATTCTGCAGGCCACTTCATACATTGAGTTTGATATTCTTCTTATAATGGGGAACGGTCCACTTCTAACTTCATCTAATTTATTTCTATTCAACTTGTTCCCTTTTTCTATATACACTAGTTCTTTTTCCTTGAAACCATATATTCTTCTGTTCTTATCACATCTCAGTTTGTTCCGTTTGTGGTTTAAATTGGAATTTTTTATTGCTTCTTCTCTGTCTATTTGTAAGTTTCGTTTTTTCCTCAGTTGTGATGGTATTATTTCCAAATCCTCTCCCAATAGCAGATATCTTGGTGTAAATTTAGTAGTGCTATGGATTGTCTTGTTGTATTCTGATGTGCAACTTTCCGCTATTTTCGACCACGTCTGCGTTCTTCCTTCTGGACTATTCACTTTGCATCTAATACGATTCACCAATGTCTGGTTTAGCCGCTCATTAAGACCATTTGATTGTGGGCAATCTACCGATGTGAACACCATTGTAACACCTTTTTCGAGTAGGTAATCTCTAAACTTTTTTGATTTGATAGACGCATATTGATCAGCTAATAGGATCTTGACAGAATGGTTTTGTAAGATAGGATCTAGCAAACGAATGTATTCTTTAGTAGTTTGACCGCTAGAGCTTGAAGTGAATGCATATCTAGAGAAGTGATCGACCAATATGTGTAGGTATCGTTTTGTTGAGTTGTTTCCACCAAACCCTCCAACAGTATCTATCGACATGATCTCATACGGTTCACTAGCTGGACCCAATTGTGAAAGTAATCCTATTGAGCGACCTCTTCTTGTTTTATTCTTCTTACATATATGACACGAATCACAATAGCGCTTGACCATTTCATCCATGTTGGAAAAGTAGTAATGTGGACGTATGTGTAATAGTGTGTGGTGAGTTCCGATATGTCCTAGTTGAAAATGAATTTTCTCAATCAATTCTTTACCCTTTTCTTGAGAAAGGAAGATTCTTTTGTTTCCTTTCATACATTTGTAGAATATTTCCTCTTTATATTCAACATTCCAATTATTCATTATTGCTTCTTTGTTTTTTTCTTGATCGTCTTTTATTTCTTGTATAGATATCAAATTCACAACTGTTAAAATGTCTTCATTTCCTTCAAAGTGCTCTAAAACTGGATTTCTTGATAAAGTATCTGCTTCAACATTTCCTTTTCCTGGGCTATATATCAATGTGAAATCATATTGCGATAGGTAGTATACAAGATCTCCCAATTCTTCATCGGTTCGTGCTTTCACTCTGAGATTCTCCAATGGTTTGTGGTCTGTGATCACTGTAAACTTCCGTCCTATCAACCAATATTGCCAATACATAATTGTCTCTTTTATAGCCATACATTCCAGATAAATAGCTTTTTTCTTCTTTTGAGCAGGGCTCAGTTTTTTTGAAAAATATGCTACTGGATGAAGCTCATTATTTTCTTTTGGTTGTTTCAGTACAGCTCCAAATCCCTCTCCACTGGCATCGGTGAAAATGAATACTGGTTTTTCATAATCATAAATTTGTAATACGGGACTAGAACATAAGTATTTCTTCACGTTTTGGAAAGCTTTATCACATGTCTCTGACCAGATAAAAGGTATGTCCTTCCTCAGTAGATTGTGTAAAGGTTCTAGAACTTTCACTGCATTCTCTATGTATTTATAATAGAAATTTATTTTCCCCAAAAACTGGCGTACATTCTTCTTGGTTTTTGGTTGTGGGAAATTTTCAATTGCTTTGAGATTGTCAGTGAGTGGACGGACTGAGTTATTTTCAATTATGTGTCCCAAATATTTAATTGAACTCCTTGCAAAGTTACATTTTTCCAATTTCAGCTTGAACCCTTCTTTATAAACCGCATCAAGTACGAGGTTTATATGTTTCAAGTGTTCCTCAAATGTCTTTGAAAATATTAAAATATCATCAATGTAGCAAGTACAAAAATCAGTCAACTTATTTTTTTGTAAAGTGTTACCCAATATTCTTTGAAAAATTGCAGGCGCGGTCTTCAAACCAAATGGTATCCGTAACCATTGATAATGGCCTTCGTGGGTCACAAATGCAGTTTTCATTCTGTCTTCTTTTTTTATTGGTATTGTCCAGAATGCTGAATTAACATCAAGTACTGTGTACCATTTACAATTACCAGCCTTCACTGTTATATCTTCTATTCTTGGGAATGGTTGTGGCTCTGGTATTACAATTTTGTTCAGTTCCCGGAAGTCAATACATAGCCGTGATTTTTTTTTTCTTCTCGTTTGAAGGCAAGTGTAACAGGAGATGCAAATGGTGAAGTTGAATATTCAATCAATCCTGCCTCTAAAAGTTTTGAAATTTGTTGTTCTATTTCTTTTTTATCTGGGATACACGTTCTGTATGGCTTCTTAATAATATATCTATCTTCTGAAAGTTTGATTTCTGCCTCTGCATGTTTTACCTCACCTACATCATATTTGTGTTTTGCAAATAGTGATTCATAACCTTCAATCAGCCTTGTTATTGTTTGTCTCTTTTCAGTATCAAGATAATTCAGATTGCTTTCCATATTTACAGAGAAGACAGATGACTCATAATTCAATCTTTCAACATCTGTTTTGTCATCAACCTTCTGTAAAATTTCTAAATTTTCATTCTGTATCAATTTGAACTTTTTTATTGCATCCAATCCAAGAAGTAAGTCATAAGAGAAATTATTGTTCTTCACAACATATACATCTAATATTTCTTCAATTTTATTGATTTTCATTGGAATTTTGGCCCGGCGATTTGTAAAATTCACACCACTAATAGTTCGAAAAAGGTTATGGTCGTTCATAAGTTTTGTCTTCAGCTCATCAACAATTTTCTGATTTATTAGAGTGATATTTGAGCCACTGTCATAAACCCCTTTTACAATCTTCTTTTTATCAACTAGTACATTAACTGTAATCAATGGAATGAACTTACACGCCGGCTTATTCAGTTTTTTGAGTTATCAACATCGAATGTATTTTCCTCACAGGTTGTGAAATTCACTGTTTTATTTTTATTCCTACAGATCTCTGCAGGATGAAAGCGATTTGGTTTTCCCAAGGCTGTACATACAGAACAAGGAGTCTTCTTTCTTCTTATCTCTTCCATCTTGGTTGAGTCTTTTTTCTGGCTATTTATATGACTATGTCCGTTTGAGTTTGTGAATGAATCATATTTTTGAATCTCATTCATCAGATCTTCTGTGGTCTCGATATTTTCCTTATCTAATCTATTCTGAATATGAACTGGTAGTCCCACAACAATATGTGAGATTCTAGATTCATCTGTCATAGTTCTCTCACATTCAAGCAATAATCGTTCCTTCTTCAAAGCATAATCAAGCATAGATCCAAAATTTTCAATGTATTTGAATGAATATGCATATCTCACATTTGACCAGCCTTTATTAGAAAAAGTTTGGAGAAATGTTTTTGACCACAAATTCCAATTTTTCAATCCTAATTTATATTTGTTGGAAGTATACCAATCTTCAGAACTCCCTTCTAAAAATAGTCTTAAACATGTTATTTTTTCTTCATCGTTGTGGATATTGTAACGGATACATTCTTTCTCAAAATCTTCCAGCCAGAATTTTGCATTTTGTCCAATTTTCCCCGAGAATTTTTCCAAAACAAATTTCCTATCAATATCAATTGAAAATTCACTCTTACCTTTTTTCGGCATGTTGAACAAAAAAATCGATTTATAATGATCTTACTTCGCACATATTACTTGAAATGAATAATTGACGAAAGATTTTCATTTACTTTAGAAAATCGATTTTAATGTCAATTATAATATAAACCTCAATAAATCTTAAACTGTACAAATATGAACATTCAATCATTCTCTCATCAGCTCTGCTATTAGTTTGATAAACAACATTAGTAAATTATTAACAAGTCATATGGTTCATATGATTAGAAAGAAGAAGCGTGAATGTAGAGCAACCAGCTTCTTACATATGTTTTCGGAATAATGAATGCTGCATGACTAAGCACATAGGAAGTCCATATTGAGATGTAAATGTTGATTGTCAAATAAATTTCATGATTCACCAAATTAAGTCAAGTGTAAGATGAGATACATTGGTGGTACAAAGTTCGCTGGGTGAGCTAATTGTAAATTAAGCTTTATTATTGATAGACAACACTGAAAAAGACAGGCTCAATCACCAGGAATACTATAAATCTATGAGGGACCAGTAAGCCATTGATTTTGAGTAGTTCAATTACTTCCATTATGGACACTGGATACATTATGGACAATCAATACGTATGAAATTTATTAGCTACTGTACAGAATAAAAAAATTTCCGATTGCAGTGACCCCGACTACTGTATTATGAATAACCATTCCGATCTCATATAAGGAATTACTTGCATCTCTCATCAACTCGTAATTTTTATTCACAAAATATTAACGAAAAAAAAAAAATATATATATATATTATATATATATATATATATATATATATATATATATATATATATATGTTAATATATTTATATTTATATATACATCAATATATTTCTGAAATTGAAATGAACAGTGAACCATATCAAAATTCCCTTTGTGATTCAAAGCATTTTTCAAAATAGCCATGTTGCTACAAATTGTGGAGAGTTCTAGCTTCCCTCCCTTAGTTTTGCTGTTAACATCAAGGGAGAGGTACGAGGTTTTTGAATTATAGTCAAGTTTTTGAATAATATCATGTGGTGTGGAGTGCAGAGAATCCGTATAGATCTCGCAGTGAAAGTTATCTCTGAATGTATTCATAGACTTGACTATAGACAGTGTTGCAAGTTTCAGTGTCTTCCTTTGAAAGAAAAAACCTGTGGACTTCCAGTTTAAAAACATAATAGATGAGTATGTGATGATAAATACCAGTTATGTACCCCATTTAGTAGGATATAAACTCATAAAGCATACACAAATCACCTCATTTCGTAGGCTACATACTCATGGAGCATACACACTTCAGAGTCCCGTTTGGTAGGTCCAACCGGAAAGAGTGTATGATGAATGTGTGTATGACAAATGTGGCGCGGATCTGGTGGATTTTTCTGTAAGCGTAAGTATGTATACTCTCTAGATTCGAAACGGGGTGATTTTGGAAAAAGTGTGTAAAGTAGTGATTCGGATTCAGAACAGTCCTGGAAGTCGTTTTGAGTGGATGCACACTGAGGTACGAAACGGGCGCACCCCGTTTGGTAACCGCTCCCCATTTCGTGTTGTGCTTGAGCACAATTCACCCCGTATGACCCCTTTTACAAACACACACACACACACACACACACAAACACACACACACACACACACAACACACACACACACACACACACACACAACACACACCACACACACACACACACACACACACACACACCACACACACACACACACACACACACACACACACACACACACACACACACACACACACACACACACACACACCACACAACACACACACACACACTTACACACACACACACACACACACACACACACACAACACACACACACACACACACACACACACACACACACACACACACACACACACACAACACACACACACACACACACACACACACACACACACACACACAACACACACACACACACAACACACACACACACCACACACACACACACACACACACACACCACACACACACACACACACAACACACACACACACACCACACACACACACACACACACACACACACACACACACACACACACACACCACACACACACCACACACACACACACACACACACCACACACACACACACACACACACACACACACACACCTTCTACTTACCTTTCTGAAGCACTTTCAGACACTAGGCCCATCCTCAACACTGGTGGACACTTGATTTGAATATTGTCAATAATGGTTTGATACTTAAATTTTGTATATGATAGTCATGTCAGTAAGATGCATACGGTAGTTTTCAAGTTATACTAGGTTATCCTGGGTCGACTTAATGTGCGATTTTATTAAACTATTTTTTTCTTTTTTCCTCTTCTTTTTCTCCCTCTTCTTCTTCTTTTTCACCTTCTCTTTCTTATTCTTTTCCTTCTCCTTCTTCATCTTCTCTTTCTCCTTCTTCATATTCTTTTTCTCAATTTTCTTTTCCTCTTCCTCCTTCTCCTTTGTCCTCTTCTACTCTTCCTTCTTTTTCTTGTTCCACTTCTTCTTCTTTTCTCTCTGTTTCCTCACCCTCTCTTTCTCTCTGTAATTATTTTCAATGATTTTAAAAACTGTATAATTATTTTTATTGGCTTTTGACAAGAATTGAACTGATGATGCACTCGCTCATAAAATGAAAAATGACTTCTATGTCACCTAGACTGAGTAATTTTAGTTTTAATTCATTTTTAAACTTCATCCCTCCTGTCATGATATGCTCTTTGTTTGGACCAATTTCGTCAACAATGCTGAGCACCAATGATGAAGTAGCTTGCTTGCTCTCGATTCATAGCAATTTGAACGACTATGTTATATAGTAACCCTAACATTGACGTGGATGCCTTGTTATCAGATAAGCTTCAGCCTTAATAAACTTCTTAAGACCGCCAATCTTAATGTCCAGTCACTCAGTTGTCACATCGACGAACTCGGAGCAATCTTCCGTTTTCAGGACTTCATCAGTATAATACGTATTTCGGAATCATTCTTGTAACCTAGCATTTCATCCAAACATCCAAGTAGCCCTGCCTGGGTATAATCTTTTCCGTAATGATAGGTTGAATAAAGCTTGTGGTGGCGTAGCAATGTATGTCAAAGACGGTATAAAAACTAAAATATTATTCATATCTGAGCCAGTATACTCTGCTTGACCAGAATTCATGTTCCTTTAATTATCCTTGTCCTTGTAATATAATAACTATAGATAATAATTATATTCTCATGCATCTACATAAATTGGCGGAGCTTTGGACATATCAATGTCCATTCTTCGGAAAGAATATTAAAAATATCCTCCCCACTAACACTCTACCAAAACATTAATTTCTTTATTTGAACTAAGGATTTATTTATTAATGGAAATATTGTAGAAGTTTTAATCAATATGAATATTAAAGAGAAAAAAAAACAGAAAATTGATAGAGTAAAATAATTATATAGGTAGATAAGATCAAATAATTGATTAATAAAATGAAGTAGGCTGAAAGTAGATCAGGGTTATCAACTTTCAGTAATATACAGCAGTATGCAGTGGATAATTGAAATAACATGAGTTTATATATATATATATATATATATATATATATATATACAATTCGTTCTATAACATGGTTTAAAGGTTTGTATTTGTGGAATGGGTGAGGGATGGTTGTCATGTGATCGTTCTAGGGCCGGACAGTTTCAGTCATTTGTTCCAAAAGATGTTTTTTTTAAGTCATGATGAAGCTTGCTCGGCTCTCGATAGACCTGATAGAAACAGGAAGTGCATTCCATGCAAGACAGGCACTGACTAAGAAGGATTTTGTGAAAATAGTAGTTCGAGTATTGGGTATTCCTAAAGTACTTTCTCCGGTTCTAGTATGTGAAGCATCTATCCTCCTACCTTCAGAGACAAATTTGAAATCATCTTTAAAATAGTTCGGATTACCATATTTCAAGATATCTCTAACAAGCTTGTATATTCGAAAAAGCCTTTGATCGGGAAGCTTTAATGTTGAACTAGCAATGTGGGCTGGGGTGATATGATCATGGCGTTGGAGAGAGTAGATGAAACGTAGACATTAATTTTGGCAACGCTGTAGTTTATCATTCAGAGTGACTTGCATATTGTTAAGAACAGAATGACAATACATTAAATGTGGGAAGATGAGATATTGAACCAATAATAATTTAATGTTTCTAGGGAGGATATCGTGCATTTTCTTCAATGCATGCATGGCTGAGAATACCTTTTTACAAGTTTTATTCACTTGTTCTGACAAGTCAAGAGTATTATTTATAATAATTCCTAAATTTTTAACTAAGCTACAGTAAGGAATGTCATTAACGTCTACACTAATTTTGTGAATCGATTCAAGGTCAATATTGTTTATAAGACGAGAATATCCAATTATAATGAGTTGTGTTTTGATGGGATAAGGCTTAAGGCCATTTTTCTCTGTCCATTCCACTATCGAATTGATATCCTGATTCATTATTCCAACTGTTTCATTAATTTTGTTATGGGACAGCTTGAATAGATTTGAAGGTCGTCTGCATAAGTATGGAAGCTGGAGAATTTGATAATGGAAGAAAGGTCATTAGCATACAAAGTGAAGAGGAGAGGGCCTAAAATTGAACCTTGTGGTACTCCATGCATAACGTTTTTCCAAGTTGACTTATTGTCACCGACAGATACACATTTTTTCCTACCTAATAGATAGGATTTGAACTAAACTAACGAGTTGTGACTGAAACCAAGAATAGCCAACTTATTCAAAAGGACTGTCTGATCAACAGTATCAAATGCTTTAGAAAAATCAAATAGGGTGAGAATGGTGCATTTTCTTTGGTCCATAGCTAGCCTTATATCATCAGTGACACGAAGCAGAGCTGTCTCAGTCGAATGGGATTTCCTAAAGCCCGATTGAAAGTTATGAAGCTTACTATTCTTGTCTAGAAATTTTACAACTTGATCATGAATGAGTCTTTCTAGTACTTTGGACAATGCAGGTAGAATACTGATTGGTCTAAAATCCTTAACTTTATTGGGTGATAGAACTTTATTTAGAGGGCAAACCAGAGCAAACTTCCAGTTTTCAGGGAAATTGCCTTCTTCAAGTGACTTGTTGAAAATGTATGTAATGGTTGGTAAAACAGCAAATAACAACTTCTTGATAAATTTAATAGGGATTTTGTCTACACCCATAGCATTACTATGAATACGTTGAATTGCTTTGAAAGTGTCTTCTTCTGAGATTGGATGGAGATGAAATTGAACAGTAATTGGTAAATCTAAGTTTGTAACTGTGATGATAAAACAGCTGTAATATTTATAATCTGTTATCTCTGTTACTAAGACACATATTTAATGTCGAATAAAGCTCGTGTTGAGTCCAATTCTATTACAATTTATTCGACATTAAAAATAAAATAAATGGGTCCGAGAAGAAAAACGAGTAAATGTCAAGATTTAGTCAGTGAAGGAGAAAACGATTCGCAAAACCAAATGCTTGGAAAAATACTGAAACCAACAGTTGTATCGATTGACCAAGATTCAGATGAAGCACCGAAAACGTGGAGACATTGGAAGGTAACATTTTTAAACTTCTTAAAAAACAGTTCAATCCCGAAAAAGGATGAATTGAATGTTTTGATCAATTATGTGTCACCGAATATTTTTGAAAGTATTTGCAATTGTATATCATTTGAAGAAGCTATAACAACTCTTGAAGAAAGCTTTATAAAACCTCAAAATGTAGTACATGCACGTTACTGCTTATCTAAAGCAAAACAAACCCATGGAGAATCAATTGATCAATTCTATAATAAACTAAAACGGCTAAGTTTACCATGTAACTTTCAAGCAGTCACGGCTGACGATAACAAAAGTGAATATATCCGAGACGCGTTCATCTCCGGATTAGAATCATCAAAAATCAGACAACATCTTTTCGAAATGAAATCGCTAACTTTGCAAGATGCTATCTCACAAGAACGAATGTTAGAGAATGCTGAAAACATTGCTAAAGAATACGAAACCAGTTCAGAATATGTTAACACAGTCCTAGCAAACGAGAATAAAAATACCGAGAAAATGACTTTAGTCCGTAATTCTTACCAAAAGAAGATTCAATGCAGATTTTGTGGCTATAATAATCATACTGATAATAGCCAATGCCCAGCAAAAGGACTAACTTGTAATTGAATAGGCCATTTTTCAAAAGTATGCAGAGCACGAAACGATAAAAAAAACCAAATGGTATCTGCCACAGTAATTTCAGCAGCAAATACCAGCACTGACCTCTCAAAATGTCATGTTCCTATACGTGTTAATGGAATAGATACATTGGCACTATTAGACACTGGGAGCACAGCAAGTTTTATAGATAAGAAACTAGTAGTACAATCGAAGATGAAAACTATGCCATATTCCAATTTGATTACATTTGCTTCAAGTGCCTGCAACACTAAAACAACTGAGTGCGCTTTGAGTGAAATATATTTCCAGAACGAAGAATATAATGATTTTCCTTTGATCGTATTGAACAAATGTTGCGCTAGTGTAATTTTGGGACACGATTTTCTAAAGAACTTTTCATCCATCACTTTTGATTTCGGTGGATCTAAAGTAGCACTACAACTGAATGAAGACAATAACGCAAGAAGGCCTACTTATGAAATTAAAAAGTGTGCTCTAGCCCAAGCTACAGTAGAACCTGTCTCATTGTTTCGTGATCTTCAACCGGACTGTCGGCCTATAATAACTAAATCGAGACAACATTCAGAAGAGGATTACTTGTTTATGATGAATGAAGTCAAACAGCTTAAAGATGCTGATATTATAGAAAATAGTCATTCTTCTTGGAGAGCTCAAGCATTTGTTACTTCAAGAGAGAACCAAAAGAAACGTATGGTGATTGACTATTCACAGACCATCAACAAATTCACGAATTTGGATGCCTATCCACTACCACTAATGGAAGAATTAGTCAATAAGGTAGCGCAATATAAAATATTCTCATCTATTGACCTGAAATCTGCCTATCACCAGATACCAATCTTGCATGAGGAAAGGCATTTCACCGCATTTGAAGTTAGACACAAACTGTATCAATTCAAAAGAATTCCGTTCGGAGTCACGAATGGAGTAGCTGCTTTCCAGAAAGTGATTGATCAAATCATAGAACAAGAAAATTTGACATCATGTTATGCCTTTTTAGATGATATTATTGTACGCGGAAGGACCCAAGAAGAACATGATGAAAATTTAGAAAATTTCTGGAGAGCAACAGAAAAATATGGCCTCACGATTAATGAAGAAAAGTGTAAAATATCTATGGAGAATTTAACCTTTCTGGGATTCGAAATTGGTCAGGGTATGATTAAGCCCGATCCAGATCGATTGAAACCACTCCTTGACTTACCAGCTCCAAAAAATCAGAAAGAATTGAAGCATGTCCTTGGAATGCTTGCACACTACTCCAAATGGATAAAAGAATTTTCAAAAAAGATCCATCCACTTGTGCATAATACTCACTTCCCATTGAATGAAGAATGCAGAAATATATTTGAATCATTAAAGAAAGAAATAGGATCTGCAGTTCTAGTGCACATTGATGAAAAAGTCCCGTTCACTTTGGAAACTGATGCCTCAGATTACGCTATTGGAGCAGTATTAACACAGAATGAGAGACCAGTGGCGTTTTTCTCAAGAACTCTTTCCACATCTGAAACTAGGCACTCTGCAGTGGAAAAAGAAGCTTATGCCATTGTGGAATCAATCAGGAAATGGCGACATTACTTACTTGGACGAGAATTTACACTTATCACAGACCAGAAATCAGTTTCATTCATGTTTAGTAATAAACAAACCAGCAAGATTAAGAATGACAAAATCCAACGATGGCGCCTTGAATTGTCAGAATATAAGTTCAATATAATTTATAGAGTTGGAAAAGAGAATATACCAGCAGATACACTATCAAGAGTCTGTGCCACTGTTGGATGCCATACAGGTATAAAGAAACTGATAAAAATTCATGAGGACCTGTGTCATCCAGGAGTTACTCGACTCCATCATTGGACCAAAACAAAGAACTTACCATATTCAATAGATGATGTAAAAGAAGTATGTTCCAAATGTATTACATGTTCTGAAATGAAACCACGCTATGCCAAAGGAACTGGCCGCCTTATCAAAGCAACTCGACCATTTGAACGTCTTAATATGGATTTCAAAGGCCCACTACAATCAAGTTCAAGGAACAAGTATATTTTAGTTCTTATAGACGAATATTCCAGATTCCCATTTGCCTTCCCCTGTCCTGACATGACTACTAATACAGTAATAAAACACCTTACATCACTATTCTCTCTTTTTGGTGTACCGTCTTACATACATTCCGATAGAGGAACATTGTTTATGTCATCAGCTTTGAAAAATTTCCTACTATCAAAAGGAATTGCCAGCAGCAGAACATCGCCCTATAATCCAGACGGTAATGGGCAAGTCGAACGCTACAATGGAGTTATATGGAAAAGTGTGATGCCAGCCCTAAAATCGAGAGGTTTGAGCAACTGTCACTGGGAACAAGTTCTCCCCGATGCCCTTAACTCTATTCCTTCCCTATTATGCACAAGCACCAACTGCACACCACATGAGCGGATGTTTTTACATGCAAGAAACTCAAGTAATGGAAAACCATTACCAACCTGGCTATTGACACCTGGACCATTATGGTTGAAGAAGATGACAAAAAACTCAAAACAAGAATTGCAAGTTGAAAAAGTTGAATTAATCGAGAGTAACCCTGAATATGCGTTTGTTCGCCACAACGACGGCAGACAATCGACAGTCTCACTTCGCCAGCTCGCCCCATACCCCACGAGTGCCGATTGATATTAAGGGGGGGAGATTGTGATGATAAAACAGCTGTAATATTTATAATCTGTTATCTCTGTTACTAAGACACATATTTAATGTCGAATAAAGCTCGTGTTGAGTCCAATTCTATTACAGTAACCTGCTCTTCAAGATCATCGATATGATTAGCAATGACAACTTCGTTGCGTTAGAGTGTGAAACGAAATGGTCATTTATATTGTTCAATGGTAAGTCAATTTGGGGATTCGATTTCTGTTTGCCAAGCCCGAATTCTTCTATTCCCTGCCAAAGTGATTAAGAGTCTTGTCTATTGTTTGTCATGAACGAATTCTAGTACCTAATCTTAGAGTAATTCCTGTTTAACTCTATTTCTAAGGCTCCTATACTCAATCAAACTGTTCAAGTCGAATGTCTTTTTGAATTTTCTATGTGCTTTGTCTCTACGTCCCATCGTCTTAAGTATGTCTTCAGTCATCCACAGTACTCGTCGTTTTCTATTAATCCTCCTTGTCACATAAGGTGCATGTTTGTCATACAAAGTCAAAGTCCAATTCTCGAAAGTCTTGACCATGTCATCAACTGAGGGTAATGCTTCAATTTGATGCCATGGAGTCTGAGCCACATCAGTCAGGAAGGTGGCTTCATCAAAGTTTTTGAAGTCTCTATAAGTGATGATTTTCTGTTCTGGTTTGGGTATCTTATGGGAAAGTACACAGTAGATCAAATCATGTCTAGAAATAGCTGGGACTGAGATTTGGCCTGCTTGAACAAACTCATTGGGATCACTAACAATGAGAAGGTCAATGAGTGTGTCTGATTCATTAGTATGATGAGTTGGATCGAGAGGTAAAATAGTCATGTTTAGGCTTTGGAAAATTGTAGTCAGTTGAAAGTATTCAAAGTTACGATTTGTCATGTTCAATTTGGTGTTCATATCCCCCATAACTAGTATATTGTTATAACAAGGCATAAGAGAAAGCAAGGCATTTTCGAAATCCGAGAAATGACCTATTTTTGGTGGGCAATAACAGATACCAACGAGTAATTTATCAGTACTAGATAAGGATAATTCAAGTAGCATAGATTCTGGTATGGAACAATACTCTTGTTTAGATGTGATTAAAACTTTTGATTTGATACCATCTTTCACATATATTACTACACCCCCACAAGCTTTATTTAATCTATCATTCCGGAAAAGATTATATCCAGGCAATGCAACAAAATTTGATGAAATACTAGGCTTCAAAAATGATTCGGAAATTCCGATTATATTGAAGTCCTGAAAACAGAAGATTGCTCTGAGTTCATCAATGTGGCAGCTGAGGGATTGTACGTTAAGGTGAGCAGCCTTGAAAAGTTTTTTGAAAGAGTGGAGCTTAGACACATTAGAGCTAGAAACATACCTGCGTCATTATTACTATTATTGAAATAATCATACCTACTTGAGGGCGAGCAAGCTGACGTGTCAGCGAGAGGCATCATGGAAGCAGCAGACCAATCATGAACCGACTTGAGAACGACACATGACAGGGAAAATGGGGATGAAACTGATAAAACTTAACCTAAATGAAAAAGTCTCTTGATTCGAGTGCATTCAGTATGCCTTGACAGTTCGGCTCCCTTCACTATTTAAAACACTAGTTCAAAAAATTCACTAAACACAATAAGATGTAGATGTGTGGAGTTCCGGTGATGAATAATCCTAATGGTGAATAAGATGAAGATTGAGGAAGAACTGGTAGTGGGAGATCTAGTTCAAGTGGAGATAGAGCGAGTAGGTATCCAGTAGTGGAAGAATCAGGTACAATTGGAGGTAGAGCGAGAAGGAATCCAGTAGTGGAAGATAGAGTCCAAGTGGAGACAGAGAGAGATGGAATCCAGTGGTGGAAAATTGAGTCCAAGTGGAGATAGAGAGAGATGGTATCCAGTAGTGGAAGATCGTGTTCATAGAGCGAAATGGGATCCAGTAAAAACTGCAAAAGAGAAGAAAAAGCCAGCAGAAAAACGAAAAATCTTTGAAGAAAGTTATCAATAGAGAAAAGATACATAATAGAACTGATAATGCATAAAATATTTGCATAAAATTGAAGAGGAATAGTATGATTTAATGTGGGAAAGAATCGAATATCAAATATGGATATCAGTAGAAAGTAATCTAATAGAAAGAGGAATAGATATAGAAAGAGAAATAAACATTTGAACATGCTGGATATCTTGTGGAAAAATCACAGGGAAAATAATGATAATAATAGGGAAGAAGAGAAGAGAAAGAAGGAATGTGCACAAATTGAGAAGAACTTATGAAACTGAACTAAAGAATAAGAAATAGAACATTGTATTGTGATCTAGAATTAATCAAGGAAAGAAGAAGAAGAAGAAAAGAAAAAGAAGAGAAGAAGAAGAAGAAAGTGCTAGATTATTTCAGATGAGTTTTAAATAGGACTGAATGGTGAAGTATGAAAAATATTATATAGTATTAGAAGTATAATTAACTATTGGGAGTTGCAATAACAATAAAAGTAGTAAATTGAGTACTGTAATATTTTAGTGATGAATGTCTAGGATAACGTTAAATGAAACACAGCCCCTATATAAGCATATGAACAGACTACCCACCCCTCTGCTCTATCAATAATTCTTCACACATTAGCTTCTATTGTTCGAGCTGTGGCAAAAGTAGAAGATATCATTATGTACACCTAATATAGAAGAGATTACTATCTATCCCTATAGATTACATCTATATCTATAACGTATGTTAATCATCCAATTTATTTGAAATTCAGCATTTCAAAAATTATTAATTATGGAAATAATTTTGGTAAGAGATGTAATAATTATTAGTAAGAATAGAGATAATGAATCTCTAAGTACCCTCTGGGGTATAGAAGTTGATGCGTTAAACATAGTTTTGGGAATTAATATCAAGATAAATTATTAATCAGTATTAACAGATGTGGATCTCCTTAGTTTGAAATAATTGCCTCATATATAATCATAAATAGCAGTGGAAAGATTCATTTATAGAACAGGAAGCCAGCTCATGAAAAATGCCAAGGTATATCTACTGTGAAATGTATTAATATGAATTTCCTATTATTGTAGTGAAGGGTACCTTAGTCATCGAATCCTGAAATGATTTAATTTACCTTTATTTTTTGAAGGTCGGTCATCCTCTCAACTGTGTGGACCCTCTTGGATCCTCCCTCGCCGATAGAGATCTTGATCCTCCCATCCAATGACCAGACATTCCTATGCCCATGACGGTCGGCCACAGCGTTGAGGATCTTGAGACGCTCTACAGTCAGATCCTCACGAATGGTGACGCCAGAACCCTTCAGCTTCCTCTTAGTGTCGAAGATCATCTTCCTGGTCCGGTAGCTGCAGAGTCGAACTATGATGGGTTGGTCCTTAGGTTTCGCTTGCCCTTGTTGAGGTGGTTGACGCCTTCCAATGTGATGCAAGTGGTTGACATCTGCCAGAGTCACGGGCACATTCAGCTTCTTATTGAAGACGTCAAGTGCCAGCAGGTCCATGTCTTCTTTGTCACTCTCCGGGATCCCAAAAATATGTATTGAATGTCAGCGCCCATATTGCTCGAGGTCATCGACCTTCAGGTGACAAGACACCTCCAGCTCACAAATTCTATCGTGCAGCTGTTTGTTCTCCTCCTTCAATGCCTGAAGTTCCTCAAATATAGACTTCACAGCCATTGAGACGGCATTATGCACAGACTCCTTGATTTTCTGTTGAATTATGCGGAGGGTCTCTTCAGACAATGATCCAGAAATTGCTGGCCCTGGCTTCAGAGCATTGACCTCATTCTTCGGCGTGCCTCTGTTCGGTCAAACCATAGTGTACCATTGGGTGGATTTACACTTTTACAGGCAAGAAGGTAGACTGAAGAATTAGGAATGTTTTTTCAAGATAAATAAAAAGAGTGTGAGTTGATCAAAAATATAATTTCACTACTGAATCTAGCTCGAGAAACTGAATAACTGGATGTATAATTTGTAGTGAATTGATCTGTATAACCCTAAGAAATATCTGTTAGGAGAAAGAGCCGAACTAACACAACATGTTTACTCACTCGACATAACCAAGAGAGAGGGGTATAGGGTAGGGTATAGGGTATATGGTACGGAGAATAAAAAAAAAAAGATTATTATTCTCTACAGCAGATAAATATCTGCTCAATAATCCGCAATCTGAGAATTGTGCTCTAGCTCTCAGCAAGCTGGACCTGCTAGCAGGGTATAAATTTCCAATACGGGATATTCAAGGTTCAGTAAACAAGGTTTCAGGTGTAGGATTTCTGAATCGTGAGCCTAGAGCTGCAAAAGGATTTTTAGCAATCATGAAACTGCTTAAAAGGATTTCTGCGTCTAGCAACTGTGTGACGGTTAATGAGGGGTAATCTGTGACAGCCCTTAAGGGAATGGAAATCACTCTCAATCGTCCAAAATGCTTTTAAATTGATAGTCAGTATGTTGACTATTATGAGAGGATAGAAAAGGTTTTAAAATATTATTTTACAGACACAGTCTGTAGAATAATATCGGGAAGACAACAGTTTGTCATTGTCAGGATAGGAAAGGATTTTTCCAGGATTTTCTACAAGGAAAATATCGAGTCAGAACCTCCTAATTCAGGAAAAGATTTCAATGGATTTTTCCAAGCAATTACCAGTCTCAGGACTACAACAAAATCGATCACTAATTTGCAACTGAGATCACGGGAAAATTCGTGAATTATCCACAGGGAAAACCAGCAAATGATAATAATGCTATTGAAGGAGACAGGTTTCTTAGAATTTCAGGAAGGATTTGCGGGTCTGAATACCCATGACCAGGACAATCTCGAATCTGGAACTGAGATCAGGAAGGATTTTACAACAGGAAGAATTAAGAGAAAGTAAGAGGAAGCTTGTTGCAGTCTGATGACTTCGACTAGGAAGTTCTCAAGCTGTACCTGAGAGCTGGAAGGATTTTAGAACAGAAAAAATTAGGAGATGGAAAGAGAAAGGACGTGAGCTGCACATGAGTTCTCTAGGAGAAGGATTGGAATTTTCCTACTAGGAATTACAGCAAGTCAGAAACTGCTAAGCAAAGTTAAAATACAGGGCCATTCTGTAGCATGAAAACTAAGCAAGGAAAATGTACTTAAAATGATAATTATTTCCCTACAAGGATAAAAATTAATTGAGAAAACTATTCTCAAAAAGGACAGGGATTTCCCTACAAGAATAAAAATTCAATTGAGAAAAATTACTCTTTAAACTGAAGGTCACCTTACTACAGAGAAGGAAAAACATATGGACTACCAGTCCTGACATACAATTACCTGATTCGATGTGGATACTGATACGGAAAATGACGTGATTCTCACTTCCCGTATTAAACTTAAAAATGTCATGAAGCAAGAAAGTCGAGACTTATAAATTAAGTACTCAAAAATAATCGGCAACAATCCACGAACGATGTGGAACTCACCATGATCGAATTGAAAAGAGCCTAATTAAATTTCTCACTCAACTATTTGTAGCACTAACTTAAGATCCCTTACAGGTTTCAAAACCAAGGATAACTCGTTCACCCCAGTGATACGAATTTGGGAAAAATAACCAACAAGAGAGAAAATCCCCAAGATAGTTCTATCTTCGAGTTGTCCGGAACTTGTCCTACAATATTCTATATTAACACACAAAAATAGAATAATTCCCCTAGAAATAAACTAGTACCGGGAATGTTGTAAGGAGAGGAGATTCGCAACCCGTTCACATGCTCAACCACCGAACAACTAACTCTCTCCCAGCTCTCTTCGAAGCAGTACAGGGTTGCTGAGAATTTGGAGGCCCAGAGAAAAGAGATTGCCGACCAATAGGAGTCTCAGGAGATGATCACGCCACTGGTCATGTAGCAGGGTATGATTCAGCTGCTCTTGATGCTAAGGGCTCAACTATGATGACAATACTGCTAATTACTATAGTAGATTAGGCCGGGAAACGATATTTCTTTCCAGAAATCACAAGAAACGGCTACTGTGATGTGACTGCTGCCGACTGCATGATAGATAACAGAACGCTCAAACCAGTAAACAAAATCTGGAAATTTCTGGTTCAGATGAATCTGCTGCTGATAATTCACAGGGGTTGATGGTGATGGTGATGATGTACATACTCAGATACAAGTTCAACAAAATCTATCTGGCTGTTGACCCTATTCTTCTATTAAAATAGAGGAAATTCACTAAATCATATACTGAATGACAGTTCTCCATTCATCACAAAATTCACTTTCTGACAAAGTATATAGTATTTATAACCAATCTCAATTATTGAAAAGAATATTCAAATGAAACAGCTTCTCTCCTCTTGTATAATCATTGGTCCTATGATATCTCTCAGCTGACAGCTCCTCATGCTCACAAACTTTGCAGGGTCCATCAGGTACATCACAAAAAAGATTATCATCTTTGTCATGGAATTTGTAAGGTGTGCACATAATTCTGGAAGCAACTGCCTTGTAAATGATTATTTCAAAAGCTGGATCACCTGACTCTTCATCCTCAATCCTGAATCTCTTAATCCAATCAGTGCCCTCAACCAGTGAAAAACCTGCAAATATAATCTTTTCCTTGCTCAATCCTAGCAGAGTCAGTTCTTGGGGACCACATTTGAATTCACACCAATAGCATTCCTGTGTATCAAGAAACTTCAGTACAATTTTCACATCCTTGTTCTTCCAGTCAAGCATCTGTTGAAGATGTACAATGGTGACCATGCTGTGTCCCAGTTTGAAGAATGTCTTCAGAAACACTTGTGTGTCATCAAACAGCACACTAAACTTGATAGGGAGTCCAGGCGGGCAATGCTGCATTATAACTTTGTTGATTCCATCTTTGATATTCTTCATAGTGTGGGTGAAGACATCAGTGAGGAACTGATGCACACATCCATTGCTGACAGCTGTATTTTCCAATGGATTGTGAATATCACCCCTTCTACAGAGAACACTGTCCATGCTTACTGCATTGACAACTGCCTGTCGTTCATCTCGAAGTCTGGAGCAAGCACAAAATTTGTGTTTATAAATTTACATTTAATGTAAGACTCATGATCTGGACATGATTCCAAATGTCCTGCATTGTTGAAAAAGTCTGTCAACAAGATAATACCATGATTATGTAGTTCCTCCTCAAGCTCAATCACTGCATCCTGCAGACTTAGCTCACTGTTTGACAACATGTTGCAGTAGACTGAATACCTCTCAGTGCTGACAAGCCTTCTTATTCCAAACAGAGAAAAGTGGTGGGAGTAACTTTTCCTGTTTCAACAGGTCCATGATGATGTCACCCCATCATGACTCACTTCTTAATTCCTCTTTATCATTAGTAATGTAAGAAGTAGTATCTTATTCTATATAATTTGAGTCTTTAAACATGAATCCTCTATGGTGTAGTGGTTAGCATGTCAGCTTTCCAAGTCAGAGGTTCCAGGTTTGAATCCAAAGCGGTAGAGGTGAATATCAAAGGTCAGTATCAACAGAACCAGAGGATATATTTTTTATATGTAGAAGTCTGAACACTTAGTGTACACTCAACTATACTTATCACTATTGGGTAGAGAAGAGAAAACAATATTTTTATTCTTCCCTAATAGATTTATCTCCCATTATATATATATATATATATATATATATATATATATATATATATATATTAGTAATTGGAAATCCCCTTCTATATTTTGTGGTTTCATGATAGACCTCTGCGAACTTTTCCTCTCGTTCTGAAATGCTGCATACTCCATCAGTTCATACAGTATCCTGAAAAGCAGCACTGTAGATAGATATTAGTAGAGCAGGGTCTCCTGAACAGCTCTCAGCAACTCTAAATCTCTTCACACATCCATCATCTCTGCAGTATGAGAATCCTGCGAGGGTTACCTTCCTGTTGTTGATAATAGTTAGACTCTTGTCACCTCATTCAAATTCACACCAATACTTTTGGGATGAATAATCATTGAAGATCAATTCAATCTTAATATCCTCATTTTGCCAATTATAGACTTTATCCAAATTTACAACAGCTACTTCACTATACTTGAGGCTGTAGATAGTATTCAAAGTTACTCGTTGGCTTTCAGCAAACAGAACATAACCTTTAAAGTACGACATTGTCAACAGCTAGCAATTGACTAATGTTCAAGAGACAAACGTCTACACTTATTATATAGCCTATAATAATGGTGGTGGTGGTGGTAAAAGTGAATAATTAAACAGTAAATCAAATCATATGTTTATTTATTGACATGAAAAGGTTACAACCAAAATATCTATCTCCAAGCATTGTCTTCATAATCCAATCATGGGTTGAGTTCACAATATTGAGATTGCGCAGAGTAGTGGTGCAATCATAGGCTCCTTCCTTGATCCAGTCAGCTGTTTCCACACAGACTCCACATAGTTGAGTAGGTAATGCTCCAGGCAGTAGCTTCCAAGTCCAGCACTGGTCCTTATCATTTCCTCCAGGCTTGGTATCTTGTAGTAGAGATAAGGTGATGTCAAGTCGATGTACTCTATATTCTCCTTATCATCCAGCTGCAACAGCTTGTCCAATAGAGTGATTGTGTCATATCCATAGACAAAGATCTTGATTGACTGTCTCAAGTTTCTGTCAGCCAGCCATCGTCCAATCATATTGCAAACAATTGGTTTCAGAGCTGTGTAGGGAAGATGTAATTGACCGGCTCCTTTGACCAACCATCTTAGTCCATGTTTAGCTTTATGTAGACAATTGTTGTCAAGCACCACACTAGCTTTCAACAACATATCTGGGTAGGGTGGCTTGAAAAAGTAGTGATGAGTTGTTACATGATGATTATCATTACGTTCCAGTACTGCCATCTCCTTCACAATGAAATCATGGCCCAGTCCTTCAAATCCTTGTAAGGAAGAGTGGTAGTGGACCGAGAATTTTGCTAGCTCTTCTCGGTGTAAATGTTGCAAAGTTGTCCCAGTTGTTGTCTCCAGCATTGCTATAGTTTTCGTCTTCACTGCAGTCTTCAAATACCATGCAATCATCATCAGAAGCAGTATGTAGGTCAGTAGTACTTGTAGAAGCATCCTTATCAACAGTTTGTCTACCACATCCTCTCCTTCACTTATCTCTCCATCTTCCTTAGTAGGGAAGGTTACAGTAGCCGACTTGAACATGACTGTATCACTCAATGCTCCAAATGAGAATGAGCTGCACAATCCAGATCATAAGTATTTTATATTCTCTCTATGCTGACTGAACGACCACCAGTCAATGGTTGGTACTCTTTAATCATTTCATGGATCATGGCTCGTGTATTTGCTGCAATTTTGGCAGTAGCTTCAAACTCAATCCTCAAATCAACACTCCCAGTTTTGAGTGATTCATTTTGACAGGAGCAATGGAAATCAAACAACATTATATTATCAGTGCTTATACTCCTGTCTCAAGCAGAGATTTACTTGAGTGAGCATTATCATGATTGAAGACTCCATTGAAAGCTGTATACATGTTGTAGACAAGATTATCATTGCCATCAATGCTCTCATATGGGTAGTATTTGTTGTTTAAAAACACTTGAATATCCTTCATACTACACTTGTAAAATTTTGAACTGTCAGCTGCTGCTACACCATGTCTTGTAGTCTGCAGGCCAACTACAATGTAGTGTGGCTTCTCATGCTGAGTTGTTGACTTGACAGTCCATGTATGTTTTGTAGTTTGCAGCAAGGTTGGGTACTCATACAATTCCCAATGTCAAAATGACATACTGATTGGTGTGTCATTCTGCACAATCTGTAGCAGACACATTCTTACATCATCAGCCACTTCTAAATAAGGCATTCTCCACAAAAGCTTTGTGATTGTAACATTAGCACCAGCAACACTTACACAGTCATTGGAATTAGGGCTACATCTCAACACCAGCTCTTGTTTCACATTCAGCAGAATCTGTCTATAGTCTTTGGCAAAGCCCAGCAGGTATCGTAGAGGCACATCTATTTTTGTACCATCCACAGCAAAATTTGCAAAACTAGTGGTTGAGCTGTGGCTGGCTTGAAGCCGGCTGCTTCCATCTTGTTGCATTCATCTCGCTCAAATGTCATAGCATTCTTCATCAGACTGGTGATACCCAAATTACATATGCTGTCCACCCCCACACCATTGATTTTATAATGTATCTCTGGAATCAGATTGGCAAAGAATCCAGACCCACAATGCGTTCCAGCCACAGCAGCGTCAGCAGCTCCAAGCACTGCATACTCCAGATGTAGATAGCTCTCGGATGGCAGTGTGTAAATGTCCTGTTGCTGGATTGGTATCCTTGATTCATCCTTGGCATTGAAGCTTGCGGTATAGGCCAGGGGCATGAGAGTGACTCATACCCAATGATACTGGTGTCCAATGAAGGTCCATTCCTTGTCACATCCAAAACTCCCATTGCTAATGTTGTCTCACTTGACAGCCTCTTTCCTTTAGATAGTTAATGCTTCTCAATGTTAACCTCATAGAGGTTGAATGGCAAATGTAGTTTTGTATTTGCACTCATTTTATTTATTTCTCTAGGTTCTGGACCGCTCTTTATGAGAGACATTGCCACCTCCACATCCAATCCCTGATTCCACTTTGGGAATAATAGCACCATCTGAATTACGCTGTCTCAAATGCAGAGTAATATCAATCTCCTCACCTCTATTATTTATCAGATGTCCATTTTCATCAACCATCTCCAATGAAATGCTAGCAATCTGCTTGAAGTCCACAGGTGAAATAGATTACATTCTGTATGTTTACAATCATTTTATACCCTGGATCAACATCTGGGTAAAACTTGTAGATCACTTGTTGATGAGATCCTTGACCCCATTAATAGGATCCACCCACAATGTTACACTTTATATGTAGTACATTAGGTCTATTGATTTGTACTTTAAAATCGCCTTTAGCCGCCTTGTTGGCTTCTACAACTCATTTATCACTAAATCCCAACAAACGTCCTATTGAATTGACTGGACTGAAATCTAACTTAGCATTGCTCAGAACTGAACATTTCAAGGTTGATGGATCGATAGCCAATGAGAACTGTATGCCTCTGTTATGTAACCTTGCTCTAAGCAGAGTGGCAATAGTTTGAAATTCAAAACTGCCCTCTGGTAATGATATATGCTGGTGATCTGACCTTATATGAATCTGTGATATTTGAATTGTCAACTGATGTTAGCTCCTGATGTGTCAGTGCTGGGTCAGTTGTCGCTGATTTCTTCACAATATAATTTGACAGTTTTGGTGCATAGTAGCCCGCCTCAACATTTGGTATTGAATTACAGCTGGTGAAGCTGCTGAGACCATCTTCCCATTCACCAGTGCTTGTATCAAGAGGTGAGTAAAAGTCACTTTTCAATACAGATGTATTATCTCCAAAGCAGAGCATCATGGTCTTGACTGCTCAATGTACTTTTACACCTTGATTTGCAATATGTTCTTACTCAGTATATATATATATAGATGATTGATTGATTGATTGATTGATTAGCTGCCTTTATTAAAAACCTAGGAGGGCGAAGTTAGGGCACAGCCGGCCCTCTCTTACACTTAACCCTTCAATACAAGTCTAAGTAAAACGAAAACACTATACAACAAAGATTATAAAATAAAATAAAACAATTTACAAAATAATAAAATTTTCAAATAGCAAATGAAAGAAAAAAAAACAAAATTTCTTTCTAATTTGAATCAGTGAAAATAATACAATAAGAAAAAGAGAAAACTGAAAAGTGAAAATGGAAGAAACGTCAGTTCAAAATCCATTGATCATTCTGATAGAAGAAAAAGAAGAAAGAGAGGAATAAATTAGAGAAGGAAGAAAGGACACACACACACACACACACACACACACACACACACACACACACACACACACACACACACACACACACATCAACACACACGTTAAGATTTAGTGAACATTCCAGCCAAGTCCACCACCTCTGATCCACCGCAAGACAGCCGCACCGAACCGACGATGTCCCTCAACAAGCCTTAGCAAAGCAGGCAGAGAATTCCACAAACTACAGGCTGTCACAAGGAACGACTTGTTGTACATAACAGTCCTATGTGTTGGGACAGCCAGCAGATGGGATCCATGCCGCATTCCTCCACAACGAAAGTCACCCAAGTAATGGTACTCTACTGCCAGATACATAGGGGTTTTAGTTTTCAATATCTTATACAGGAAGCACAAAGCATGATGTGATCTACTCTCATGCAGCTTCATAAGTTCAAGTCTGTTAAAGTATTCAGTTACATGGTCACCACATCTCAGGTTGAAGATAAAGCGAACACAGTAATTATGTGCATGCTGCATCCTCTGCAGAAGTTGAACTGTCATGTCAAGAGTCACTATGTCACAGTAGTTGAAGATCGGGAAGATCAGAGTCTTGACCAACATAACCTTCGTTGAAAAGGGAATGAAGTCAGAGATCCTCTTCAATGTCATAATCCCCCCAATCACCCTGTTACAAGTCTGAGTCAAGTGGCTGGTCCAGTCAAGAGTCCTTGTCATTGTAAGTCCTAGATTTTTCACGTCAGAACTGTATTGCAATTGTATGTTATTCAATTTTATAAATGGTCCGTTAGTTATGTCAAGTGTGTTTAAAAGTCTTGAATAACCTATGACTATTGATTTTGATTTAGTTTCATTAATTTTCAGTCCATTATTCTCAGTCCATCTTACCAAACGAGTCAAGTCAGCATTGACTTCATCAACTGTGATGTCGAAGTCATTTTTCTTGCAGTGCCGGTATACTTGCAAGTCGTCGGCATACAGGTGATGTCTGGTCGTGAGTAGAGTGCTTGTCACGTCATTTATGTAGATGCTGAATAGCAGAGGACCCAATACCGAACCCTGAGGAACTCCTCTGTTCACTTCACGCCACCGTGAAGAGGCATCCCCGACTCTCACACACTGACACCGACCCTGAAGATAGGACCTCACCCATGCCACAGTGGAGTTGGAAAAACCTAAGTTTCTGAGTTTATAGAGTAAAGTGGGATGGAAAATGCTATCGAATGCCTTACTAAAATCTATTAGGACTAGAACTGTTAGCTCTCTACCATCCATAGCCCTACGAATGTCGTCAGTGACTCTCAGTAGTGCAGAGGTGGTGCTATGACCACTACGGAACCCTGATTGAAAGTCACCAATCAATCCAGAACCATGGATAAATGAGCTTAATTGGGAGTGAACAATAATTTCCAGAACCTTGGACAAAACGGACAATAAGCTTATAGGCCTGTAATCGGATGGAGAGAGAGGGTTAGGGATCTTGTTCAAGGGAATCACTATGGATAGCTTCCAGTCATTAGGAAAAACGGATGTCAAAAGTGAGGTATTGATCGAATGGGTGAGAAATGGGAGGATAGAAGGAAGGATAATTTTGATGAACTTAATCGGGATACCATCTGCACCAACAGCATTACTCTTCACTCGATGAACAGCCAAGAAGACCTCTTGCTCCATGACATTGGAGAAGTAGAAGTCCTCATTGGGATGAAAATCAGGCAGAGAGTCAAAGTGAGCATGAGCTTGGTCCAAACCCAAAGGGATGTCAGTGAAGAAGCCATTGAGATCATCCAGCAAGTGAGCTACAGTCGGTACCTGCCTCTCCTTGCCAGCCCCAATCTCCCTCAGAGCATGCCAAAGAGATGAAGTTGATGATCGCTTTGAGGAGATCAAGTTACGATAGAATGTAGCTTTCGCATTTCTAATTGTTTGCTTGCAAGAGTTCCTCAAACGCTTATAATGATTGAAATCATTGGGGCTTTTTGAAGCTCTTGCAATTTTGCACCAATAATCTCGATCCCTCATTAGCTGGCGTATCTCATCTGTGAGCCATGGAGCAGGATCTCTGGTTACTCTGCGATTTTTTAAAGGAACATGTTTTTCAAAAAGAGAAACTATATTGTGGTTAAGAATGTCCAACATAACATTAACATTGTTAGTTTGGAATATCTGTAAACAGTCAAGGTTAATTGCATCATTGAACAAATTGTGGTAGTTTATATTCTTGTAATCTCTATAAGTGATTATTTTTGGTTTAGGTTTAGGCCTCTTAATATTATAAACTAGGAATATTATATCATGTGCAGAGAGGCCTGGAAAGGGGATCTGCCCATGGCACACAGCTGCTCTCACATTGGCAACTGCAATAAGATCAAGCAATGTGTCCGAAGTGGATGTATGGTGCATAGCTTGGAGAGGCAGTAAGGTCATACCATTCGCAAAAAACATAGTGATCAGTTGTATTTTGTCATGAGTATCAGGTCCAAGTAAGTCAGTATTGAAGTCACCCATGATAGCCACATGTTCATAGGGCACCATCAGCTCAAGTAGTGCTTCCTCAAATTCTGACATATACCCAATATGAGGCGGCCTGTAGCAAACTGCTATTAACATTTTAACTCCGTTACACTTAACCTCAATAAACATGTATTCAGGTCTAGCTGCACAGGAGGTATCAGAGGAAAACTTATGAACAGGCAGCAGAGAACGCTTGACAAATGCGGCAACCCCTCCCCCATTCTTGTGTAACCGGTCATTCTGAATGAGCACATAATCCTCAAGTGCAACAAGTCGATTAGTGATTGTCGTTTTCAGCCAGGTCTCGGATACAAGAATGATGTCACAATCTTTGCCCTCAAAAGTGTGCCTAAATTCATTTATATGGCAGAGAAGGGATTGCACATTAACATGAGCGATCTTAAGTCGATCCGGGAAAGGAGAGAATGCCTGCTTGAGGGAATCGCCGACACTCAGTGCGGCCGCACCGTCATCCTGCTGTATAGACAAGGTGGCTGCGACAAAGCAGCAAGGCAGAAGAGGGGGGTGAATCGGCGAAACAATGAGAAGCTACAAAAAAGACACTTACCACATTCATACTGACACACACACACAAAGAAGGAAATGATAGAAGAAATATAGAAATCATAAGAGATAGAAGAAGAAAATAATCAAGTGAAGAAGTCGAGTGCTATGAAACAATAAGATAACACTATATTAAAATGGAGAGATAGAAAACAAAGTCATGTACAGCAGTTAGCAATGAGTCGGAACACTAGCTAAAGGCTTGAGCTGTTCGGCTCCTAAAAGATAAAATTGAGGTTCTAATTCGGTTTTTGTGATAATAATTGTGAAAGAGAAAACGAATGACAGATCAAAAGTATTTCAGTTCAAGATTGGATACACAGTAAACTAGAAGACTGTAGGATGTCGATCAATGCAAGAGTCAAACGGAATAAAAGATAGTGTGAACCGAGCCCACTATTACAGATAACAGATAAGAGCAATCACAACAATCCTCAGGTAAATAGAATAGATTGGGAGCAGGAGAAATATTAGAATGTAGTGTGAGAGAGAGTAGAAGAGAGAGAATTGATTGATTGATTGAGTACTTTATTTATGTAGATTACAATATATACTGGCTTATACACTTATATACAATAGCTTACAATACAGCAAAATTATAGATGAGTTTATATAATATATATATATACAATTCGTTCTATAACATGGTTTAAAGGTTTGTATTTGTGGGATGGGTGGGGGATGGATGTCATGTGATCGTTCTAGGGCCGGACAGTTTCAGTCATTTGTTCCAAAAGATGTTTTTTTAAAGTTAGGATGAAGCTCGCTCGGCTCTCGATGGACCTGATAGAAACAGGAAGTGCATTCCATGCACGACAGGCACTGACTAAGAAGGATTTTGTGAAAATAGTAGTTCGATGATTGGGTATCCTTAAAGTACTTTCTCCGGTTCTAGTATGTGAAGCATCTATCCTCCTACCTTCAGAGACAAATTTGAAATCATCTTTAAAATAGTTCGGATTACCGTATATCAAGATATCTCTAACAAGCTTGATTATTCGAAAAAGCCTCTGATCGGGAAGCTTTAATGTTGAACTAGCAATGTGGGCTGGGGTGATATGATCATGGCGTTGGAGAGAGTAGACGAAACGTAGACAATAATTTTGGCAACGCTGTAGTTTATCATTCAGAGTGACTTGCATATCGTTTAGAACAGAATTACAATACATTAAATGTGGGAAGATGAGAGATTGAACCAATAATAATTTAATGTTTCTAGGGAGGATATCGTGCATTTTCTTCAATGCATGCATGGCTGAGAATACCTTTTTACAAGTTTTGTTCACTTGTTCTGACCAGTCAAGAGTATTATTCATAATAATGCCTAAATTTTTAACTGAGCTACAGTAAGGAATGTCATTACCATCTACACTAATTTTGTGAATCGATTCAAGGTCAATATTGTTTATAAGACGAGAATATCCAATTATAATGGGTTGTGTTTTGATGGGATTAAGCTTAAGGCCATTTTTCTTTGTCCATTCCACTATCGAATTGATATCCTGATTCATTATTCCAACTGTTTCATTAATTTTTGTTATGGGACAGCTTAAATAGATTTGAAGGTCGTCTGCATAAGTATGGAAACTGGAGAATTTGATAATGAAAGAAAGGTCATTAGCATACAAAGTGAAGAGGAGAGGGCCTAAAATTGAACCTTGTGGTACTCCATGCATAACGTTTTTCCAAGTTGACTTTTTGTCACCGACAGATACACATTGTTTCCTACCTAATAGATAGGATTTAAACCAAACTAACGAGTTGTGACTGAAACCAAGAATAGCCAACTTATTCAGAAGGACTGTATGATCAACAGTATCGAATGCTTTAGAAAAATCAAATAGGGTGAGGATGGTGCATTTTCTTTGGTCCATAGCTAACCTTATATCATCAGTGACACGAAGCAGAGCTGTCTCAGTTGAATGGAATTTTCTAAAGCCTGATTGAAAGTTATGAAGCTTACTATTGTTGTCTAGAAATTTTACAACTTGAGCATGAATGAGTCTTTCTAGCACTTTGGACAATGCAGGTAAAATACTGATTGGTCTAAAATCCTCAACTTTATTGGGTGATGGAACTTTATTTAGAGGGCGAACCAGAGCAAACTTCCAGTTTTCAGGGAAAATGCCTTCTTCAAGTGACTTGTTGAAAATGTATGTAATGGTTGGTAAAACAGCAAATAACATCTTCTTGATAAATTTAATAGGAATTTTGTCTACACCCATAGCATTACTATGAATACGTTGAATTGCTCTGAAAGTGTCTTCTTCTGAGATTGGATGGAAATGAAATTGATCAGTGATTGGTAAATCTAAGTTTGTAACCTGCTCTTCAAGATCATCAATGTGATTAGCAATGACAACTTCGTCGCGTTGGTTAGAGTGTGAAACGAAATGGTCATTATATTATTCAATGGTAAGTCAATTTGTGGATTCGATTTCTCTTTGCCAAGCCCGAATTCTTTTATTCCCTGCCAAAGTGATTTAGAGTCTTGTCTATTGTTTGTCATAAACGAATTCAAGTACCTAATCTTTGAGTTCCGTAATTCCTGTTTAACCCTATTTCTAAGGCTCCTATACTCTATCAAACTGTCCAAGTCAAATGTCTTTTTAAATTTTCTATGTGCTTTGTCTCTACATCCCATCATCTTAAGTATGTCTTCAGTCATCCACGGTACTCGTCGTTTTCTATTAATCCTCCTTGTCACATAAGGTGCATGTTTGTCATACAAAGTCAAAGTCCAATTCTCGAAAGTCTTGACCATGTCATCAACTGAGGGTAATGCTTCAATTTGATGCCATGGAGTCTGAGCCACATCAGTCAGGAAGGCGGCTTCATCAAAGTTTTTGAAGTCTCTATAAGTGATAATTTTCTGTTCTGGCTTGGGTATCTTATGGGAAAGTACACAGTAGATCAAATCATGTCTAGAAATAGCTGGGACTGAGATTTGGCCTGCTTGAACAACCTCATTGGGATCACTAACAATGAGAAGGTCAATGAGTGTGTCTGATTCATTAGTATGATGAGTTGGATCGAGAGGTAAAATAGTCATGTTTAGGCATTGGAAAATTGTAGTCAGTTGAAAGTAGTCAAAGTTACGATTTGTCATGTTCAAGTCGGTGTTCATATCCCCCATAACTAGTATACGGTTATAACAAGGCATAAGAGAAAGCAAGGCATTTTCGAAATCTGTGAAATGACCTATTTTTGGTGGGCGATAACAGATACCAACGAGTAATTTATCAGTACTAGATAAGGATAATTCAAGTAGCATAAACTCTGGTCTGGAACAATACTCTTGTTTAGATGTGATTAAAACTTTTGTTTTGATACCTTCTTTCACATAAATTGCTACACCCCCACAAGCTTTATTTAATCTATCATTCCGGAAAAGATTATATCCAGGCAATGCAACAAAATTTGATGAAATACTAGGCTTCAAAAATGATTCGGAAATTCCGATTATATTGAAGTCCTGAAAACGGAAGATTGCTCTGAGTTCATCAATGTGGCAACTGAGGGATTGTACGTTAAGGTGAGCAGCCTTGAAAAGTTTTTTGAAAGAGTGGAGCTTATTTGCTAGAAACATACCTGCGTCATTATTACTATTATTGAAATAATCATACCTACTTGAGGGCGAGCGAGCTGACGTGTCAGTGAGAGGCATCATGGAAGCAGCAGACCAATCGTGAACCGACCTCAGAACAACACATGACGGGGAAAATGGGGATGAAACTGATAAAACTTAACCTAAATGAAAAAGTCTCTTGATTCGAGTGCATTCAGCATGCCTTGACAGTTCGGCTCCCTTCACTATTTAAAGCACTAGTTCAAAACAAAATTCACTAAACACAATAAGATGTAGATGTGTGGAGTTCCGGTGATGAATAATCCTAATGGTGAATAAGACGAAGATTGAGGAAGAACTGGTAGTGGGAGATCTGGTCCAAGTGGAGATAGAGCGAGTAGGTATCCAGTAGTGGAAGAATCGGGTCCAAGTGGAGGTAAGCGAGAAGGAATCCAGTAGTGGAAGATCGAGTCCAAGTGGAGACAGAGAGAGATGGAATCCAGTGGTGGAAAATCGAGTCCAAGTAGAGATAGAGAGAGATGGAATCCAGTAGTGGAAGATCGTGTTCATGGTGGAGATAGAGCGAAATGGGATCCAGTAAAAACTGAAAAAGAGAAGAAAAAGCCAGCAGAAAAACGAAAAATCTTTGAAGAAAGTTATCAATTGAGAAAAGATACATAATACAACTGATAATGAATAATATCCCCATAAAATTGAAGAGGAATAGTATGATTCAATGTGGGAAAGAATCGAATATTATATGGATAAATATATGGATATTATAATATAATATATGGATACTAGTAGAAGGTAATCAGATAGAAAGAGAAAAGGTAGGAAGATAAATAGATATAGAAAGAGAAATAAACATTTGAACATGCTGGATAGCTAGTGAAAAAATCACAGGGAAAATAATGATAACAATGGGGAAGAAAAGAAGAGAAAGAAGGAATGTGCACAAATTGAGAAGAACTTATGAAACTGAACTATAGAATAAGAAATAGAACATCGTATTGTGATCTTGAATTAATCAAGGAGAGAAGAAGAAGAAGAAAAGAAAAAGAAAGAGAAGAAGAAGAAGAAGAAGAAGAAGAAGAAGAAGAAGAAGAAGAAGAAGAAGAAGAAGAAGAAGACGAAGAAGAAGAAGAAGAAGAATAGAAAAGAATAATAATCATCATCGCAAACAACAATATTCAAGTAATCATTATAAATATAAGATCAAGAAGAGAAATTAGAAAGAAAAATAAGAAGTAGAGGAGACGATGGAGAAAGTGCTAGATTATTTCAGATGAGTTTTAAATAGGATTGAACGGTGAAGTGTGAAAAATATTATATAGTATTAGAAGTATAATTAACTATTGGGAGTTGCAATAACAATAAAAGTAGTAAATTGAGAACTGTAATATTTTAGTGATGAATGTCTAAGATAACATTAAATGAAACACAGCCCCTATATAAGCATATGAACAGACTACCCACCCCTCCGTTCTTCAATAATTCTTCACACATTTGCTTCTATTGCTCGAGCTGTGGCAACAGTAGGAGATATCATTATGTACACCTAATATAGAAGAGATTACTATCTTTACCTATAGATTACATCCATATCTATAACGTATGTTAATCATCCAATTTATTTGAAATTCAGCATTTCGAAAATTATTAATTATGGAAATAATTTTGGTAAGAGATGTAATAATTATTAGTAAGAATAGAGATAGTGATTCTCTAAGTACCCTCTGGAGTATAGTAGTTGATGCATTGAACGTAGTTTTGGGAATTAATATGAAGATAAATTATTAATCAGTATTAACAAATGTGGATCTCCTTAGTTTGAAATAATTGCCTCATACATAATCATAAATAGCAGTGGAAAGATTCATTTATAGAACAGAAAGCCAGCTCATGAAAAATGCCAAGGTATATCTATTGTGAAATGTTTTAATACGAATTTCCTATTTTTGTAGTGAAGGGCACCTTAGTAATCGAATCCTGAAATGATTTAATTTACCTTTATTTTTTGAAGGTCGGTCATCCTCTCGACTGTGTGGACCCTCTTGGATCCTCCCTCGCCGATAGAGATCTTGATCCTCCCGTCCGATGACCAGACATTCCTATGCCCATGACGGTCGGCCGCAGCGTTGAGGATCTTGAGGCGCTCCGCAGTCAGATCCTCGCGAATGGTGACGCCGGAACCCTTCAGCTTCCTCTTAGCGTCGAAGATCATCTTCCTGGTCCGGTAGCTGCAGAGTCGAACTATGATGGGTCGGTCCTTGGGTTTAGCTTGCCCTTGTTGAGGTGGTTGACGCCTTCCAACGCGATGCGAGCGGTTGACATCCGCCAAAGTCACGGGCACGTTCAGCTTCTTGTTAAAGACATCGAGCGCCAGCAGGTCCGTGTCTTCTTTGTCACTCTCCGGGATCCCAAAAATACGTATAGAATGTCGGCGCCCATATTGCTCGAGGTCGTCGACCTTCAGGTGACAAGACACCTCCAGCTCACGAATTCTATCGTGCAGCTGTTTGTTCTCCTCCTTCAATGCCTGAAGTTCCTCGAAAATAGATTTCACAGCCATTGATACAGCACTGTGGACGGACTCTTCGATTTGCTGTCGAATAATGAGGAGGGTCTCTTCGGACAATGCTCCAGAAATAGCTGGCTTCGGAGCATTGACCTCATTCTTCGGTGTGCCTCTATTCGGTCGAACCATCGTGTACCGTTAGGTGGATTTACACTTTTATAGGCGAGAAGGTGAACTGAAGATTTAGGAATGTTTTTTCAAGATAAATAAAAATAGTGTGAGTTAATCAAAAATATAATTTCACTATTGAATTAAGCTCGAGAAACTGAATAACTAGATGTATAATTTGAAGTGAATTGAACTGTATAACCCTATGAAATATCTGTTAGAAGACGGAGCCGAACTGACACACGTTTACTCACTCGACATAACCTCAGAGAGAGAGAAGAGAGAGAAAAGGAGAAAAGGAGAGAGATCAAATAATATATTGATAAGTGAGAGCAGAAAAGTAATGAATATTAATAAACAGAAAAGTGGGAAGATAAACCACATGAAAGATAAATCAGATAGAATCTGTAATGTCATTAGATCATATTGTCAATTATTTTAGGCTATAAGAGTATATCATCTAAGTTGTAAGAGAATTGTAGACAGATTACTATCTACCTATTCTTGTGTTTTAGAAAAATAATTATCAATCATTAAATCATACAGTATTATGGCAAACAAAGTATTTCATTATGGCGAACAAACCCAACTTTGATCTGATAAACTGTGTTCCGTCTTGTAAATGTGTTCTGTCTTATATAAGACAGAACAAATTTTTACTCAATAGTGCAAAAACTCACAAAAATATCAAAATTTTATATGATATCAAGAAATTAATAAGAAGAACAAAGAAAAGTAATAAATAAAAATATTTTAAAAAATTGGTGAAAAATGGAAAATGAATCAAATAATAATAAACCAATGATAAGTCTTTCACAGAAACATAGATACTACAATTTCTAAATTCAATTTCATAGTTCAGCTTCTACTAAATTTATCAGAAATTTCTCCAAAACATAATTCTATCCCCCTCCCTCCACTTTACCATACCATCAACAGTCCAGGCGTTTGCTTGGCCCACACGAGCAGCCACCTCACGATAGAAGCTGTTCCGCTTCCGAGTGAGGTCCTCACGGATTGTGATTGAGGACCCCTTAATCTGCTGCCGCATGGAGAGAACGGCACGTTTTGTCTGATAACTGATAAACTTTACCAGTATCAGTTGCGGCCTAGGTCGCGGCTTGCCGGGCCTTGGATCGACAACACAGCCGGAGCAATGGCATCGGCCAATCAGTGCAGGGTCTATATTCACGTTGAGCCTGTTGTGGCATATTTCAGTCACGATGGCTGTCACGTCCTCACCCCTCACCTCCTCCACGCCAAAAATTCGCACATTGTTGCGCCGCTGGTACTGCTCCTGGTCATCGATCTTGTTTTTGAGCAGCACCTGACAGGCCCTTGCGTCCTCGCAAACGGTGACAATCTTAGCCGCAAGAGACTCCACTCTCGCCTCCAACGCCGACAGTCACAGTTCAAACGCTTGGATAAAGCACGCGGAGATGGTATCTGCCAGTTGATCAGATAGATTATCAGCAACTTTATCTGCTAGCGTGGTCAGGAACTCATCATCGGAGAGGAATGCCGAGAATTTCTATCGAGCCGCTCCTTCCCCCATCACCATATTGCTTCCACCTTTGGACGAAGAGGCAGAGGGGGCCAAATTTGACCATTGATTTACTGGCATGGCTGGGCACTTATCTCCTGCAGCAGCCTTATCAATCGAAGCCTGCGCCTTAGAACCACTTCATAGAGCTTTTGGCGATGGAAACATGTTACTTTGATTTGAAAATTTCTCAATTGCGCAAGAGATATGAGGTGGATCACAACAAGATTCGGTGATGAACTTGATAACACTTTCACACACTATATATGAAAGAATCACGCTGATTCAATGAGAAAAACCGACTGAAACAACAATAGTTTCGAGGAGCCGAAACGAGATGTGTCAAGCTGCTTTCATAACTCTTATCTCACTCATAGATGGAGAGACAGTGGGGAATAATAATACATGTTTTTAAAGATTATAATAATTTATTTCCATCAATCAAGAATTTCAAACACAATTGTCCACAAATATGAGAATAGAGATCTTCCTGCTTCCGTTCATAGTTATATTTGATTGTTGCTGCTGGTGCTGACCCTTGATGCATGTAGTCGATGAACTACATCATCCAAGGTTGCCAAATCCGTCAAAGTAGTGGACAACATCATCCTTCTTCGCATAGCACACACAATGTGTGCCAGCACCAGTACTGCTGTCAAGATTGATGATACCACATTCCCATCTGAATGGTCCTGCAGTTGGTAGAGCATCCTGCATAAACATTCCTCGGAATCATTTCAGCTTTAGACGACACACATACTTGTAGAGGTCTGCGTTGGTAAGTGCCTGGTCAGGCAGAGCAATCATCGTCTTCTTCATTGACAATGGTGGCGTGCTTCATTTCCCATCCTCTGTTGACATCTCAGATAAAGACCTTTACCTTTCTTGGATGATGTCTGCTGACATCTCAGATAAAATCCTTTACTTTTCTTGGACAATGTGTGCCAACATTTTGGATCTTTCCTGGAATTCTTCTTACAACTTCTTGCTCCACCAAACTTTGCCTTGGCCTTCATGATGTTGGTGACTGCTAGTGCAGCTGCCCTCTCAGCCAATCCTGAGTCAGACTGAAGATGTTGCTACACTCCAAGCTCGCTCTGCCAAGATGTTGTCAGCTACTGCTCTGCTTGCCATATCACCACTCCTTGAATAGGCAATATTGTGCTTCTTGCAGGCTTGATCGAGTTTGTTGATTCCTGGATCACCTCTTGCTAATCACTTTACAAGTTTTGTTCCTGGCCTGCAGTACTGATAGCTGGGGATATGCAGTTCAACTGATAGAATGTTGACTGCCTTATTAACTATTGCACCAGTTACATTCTTCATAGCTGACAAGAGTCCTCTCCCTTGATACCTCTTCCTCTCTCTGCAGTTTGCTATCTAATGCTGCTCAGACGGGATGTCAATTGGATTTATACCTTCAGGTGACTCTGATGAAGCAAGACCTAAAAGTCTGATCATCCCAGTTTTCAATCTAGTGTGATCTCAGCCTCCTGCTCTCTTCAACATGTTTTGTAAATCAGGTATACTGAATATATTTACATACATATACATTTATATATACATCAATATATTTCTCAACAACTTCAATGATAAGCTCTCAAAATCTTTTATCCAAATATTGCTTGTTCACCCCATCCAAGTCTTCAATTGGATGTCGCATATATGTCAGTATAGAGTTATTCAGACTTGTAAATGATTGACTGCCATCAAGACTTTTGAACTTTGGCAGCCATGACCAAATAAGATCTTCGCATGTGATCAGATTTATAGTGTTACTATCATTTCGAGGATTTGCCACATTATTCACTTGCCTGTGGTGAGCGTTGATATTAACCAAAGTATCCATAATTCTTCTACCCATAGGAGCCATTGTATATGGAAGGCAGTGTGTGGTAGAAACACTCTCAACTGTATGTCAAGTTGGAGTAACAACCTTCTTCTTATATTACAACTAGTGTGCAGGCTTGCCAACTATGTAACCACCTTCCACCAACTCTTCTAGAATGGAATTGATTTCATTCTCATGTCCAGTATCGTCAACTTCTCTAGATTGGTCCAACAGTCTCAACCTGTCTACAAGTTCATTAGGATCATTGTAGTAGATGTATTCGATTTTAGTAGCATCATTTGCAACCATATTAAATTGTGTCACCAGTTCTCTCACACTATGCCTATCATTCCTTATCAGTGGGTAAATTGTCTTTTTGTACTTGGCATCATTAGAGTTCATGATACGTTCAACTGGATCATAGTTTTTTTTTTATACAAATTGGTCAAATACAGAATGTGTCTGTATGCATTTGAGTCAGGTGATGTCACAAGTTAGGCTTCTTTTTGAAAATCAGCTCACATAGTCCAGTTGTTGCATCAAAAATCCTTTTATATTCTTCATCTGCAGGGTCTCAGCTCAATCTTTGAACCATCACTTCCAAAGGTTAGATGCCTTCTACCCAAATAGTACTTGTTTCTAACTATTCTTGGTCCAAATGAAGTATCTGCACTACTATCATTCAACATTGCTCTATAAACATATGGACCTACTTTGGTTCCACTCAATCCACTTTGAGTATAAATGTTGTGCACTTCCTTAGCACTGTTATTCAACACTTCCTCAAAATCCTCCTCCTCCTCCTCCTCCTCCTCCTCCTCCTCCTCCTCCTCCTCATCATCATCATCATCATCATCATCATCATCATCATCATCATCATCATTCCAATTCCTAGCATCAGACAATAATTTTCTTGCAACTGCTGAAGTACTTGGAGCCGGAGTGGAGCCTGCTGCTTCTCCAAATGATTCATAGGTCGGTGACTCCTCCTCCTCCTGCTCCTCAACAGCATCTAGTTGTGGTGGTAATGGATGTGTAACACGCCTGGGTCAGATTGGAGCTGTTGGTGGTATAGGCAGTATAAGCCAATATTGTTCTGCTAATGGTTGAGCCAGTGGCTGTTGCTGTGCTGGAGGTGCTTGTTGCTGAGCTGGAGGTGGTTGCTGCTGGGCTGTAGGAATCTGAAGAGTCTCAATAGTTTTTTCCAGTGGTTCAGTTAGCGGTTTAAAATGTTTTGCATGTTGCTCCTCTGTCAATTCTCTTCCAAGTATGCTTTCTCTTGACGTTATGTTTTAGCTTTGCAATCTCCTTGATGGAAGGAGCTACCTCCTTGAAGGTGTTCTGATGAGGTCAAACTATCCTACTTACCTCACAATAACAGACTGATCCCTTACTAGGCTTCACCTCAACTAAATAGGTGTCAAGACCATTTCTGTAGTGCCCGCATTCTTTCCTGATGAGTGGTCAATGACAAGGGTTGTATGTGTGGCTGATGACCAAACCTTGTTTCACATGTCCTTGAACTGATCAAAGGTCATATCAGCACCAACATGATTTCAATACAGATGCTTCGGCATCTCCTCTCAAGTTCAGCTCATCCTGTTCAATCATGATTAGAAAATTTGCATTGTCATGAATCAACTGTTTTGGAATGCAGCTATAGGTCTGTGCCAAATAAAAAATTTCGACATCACTGTGTCTGCCTGCACTGAAGTATTTCCTGATGACATCCTGTTGCTCACAAATTACAAAAATAATTATTGAAGATAATTATTGAATTGGTAGGCAGTTCATTTGGTTCAGGTATTTCCTCACTTGTATCATACTCTACATATTCTATCTCATCGTCTAATCCTTCCATGATGGTTTTAAGTAACTTGTACTTGGACTCATAGACTTCATGGAGTCTTTGAAAAAAGGTGTATTTTTGAAAAATGTATTCCATTTGGATCAAAAAGCATGTTGTACAGCAGATTTGTCTTACCACACCCTGAAGGTCCACATATAATGCATCTTATATTAAATAAGTTTTGTTGTTGTAAAACCACGACTTGAACTGTATCCTTTCCAATGCACTAGCAGCTTGTCCCCCCTTTTCTTCAAAACCTTTTCAATCTCAAAGACACTTGGCACTGTTGTCTTTACAATTTCTTCAGAGTAAATCCCTCCTTGAATTGGCTCACCTCTATAGTCTTCCAATTCATATGTTACAGGTACTGTGGGACGTACATGTGTTACTGTGAACAGCTCATTTGTCAAATTGGCTAGATACCCCTTATCAAAAGTCTTTTTATACTTGCTTATTCTAACCTTGTCACCAGGCACAATATCCTGATGAGGACCTGGATAGAACCTACCTTTACACTCTGCATTCTTCTTCTGCAATTCTTCTTGATAGGCTCGATGCTGTTTACTGAGTTGGTCAAGTAGCACTTTCTCATGCTTCTTCTGCACATCTACTGGTTGCATACCTATTGTTCGATGAATCTTGGCATTATACTCTTTGAGAAGTGAGGTTAGAATATCTGTCCAACAAAAGGTTCCTCGCTCACAGAACTTGATCCACATTAACTGTTTAAGTGTTCTGTTGAAGCATTCCACTATAGATGCCTTCTTATGTGATCTAGTTGAGTAATGATTCACATTATACTGTTTCACAAGTTGTTGGAATTTTGTATTGAACCACTCTTTACCATCATTAGTCTGTAGATTTTTCATTGGATGTTCTTCAAATATAGGATGCATAGCCCCAACAATGTCATTGACTGACTTATTCCTAATTGGTATAGCAAATGCAAGCTTACTGAGACAATTTATGATTGTGATAATATACTTGTAACCTTTGTTCTGTCGAGCATACAGTATCATCTCAACAAGGTCAGCCTGATAGAGGTCATCAAGACCTTTGACTGTAACCTTTCTTGTCAGTAAATTCCAATGAGCTTGTCTGTGCAGCTCCTGCACTATCACTGTCTTATCCATACTGGCGATATGAATCTGTTAATTAGCATTTATATAGGCAACAAGTTCATCAGACCATGATGCCGGCATCTTGAAAGTCAATGATTACCCCAAGTTCCTGCATAAAGATAAGTTTATCAGAGTAGGATGCTTCCTATTGTATTGAATGACTAACAATATAGGATGTAATTTATGCTTCATCTCACACCTTGTGCTTACTCTAGAAGTTGAAGGTTAAAATGGAATAAAATGTACAACAATTGTGGTATTACTTATGTTTATTTACAGTGTATGCATGAAAAAATATATATATATAGTGCACAAATATAATATTTCAGTCCAATATATCAAGAACTATCCAGTGATACAAATCTCCTAGTCGATCGCTTATTTTGCAAAATCCTCTGCTGAACACAAATTTCAAGATGACTGCTCCCTTGCATAAATTGGTGCAGCTTGACACTTCAGCATCATGGAAGATGTATGTCAATGTCTCCAAGAAGTTTTGAGCCATTCCAAACGGTTCAGTCAGGTCCTTATCTCCAAAGTTTAGGAATGGTTGTATGATCCATTGGTTGCTGGTTACTAGCAGACAGTCTCCGCACTCACACATGTCTGCTTGCTCCACTGCAGGCTGATGTTGGTACTGGGTCTGGCAAAGTGGCAGGAGTTGTAGTAGCAGCAGTACTAGTTGGAGTAGTACTAGCGGGAGTTGTAGTGCTAGCAAGAGTTGTAGTACTAGCTTGAGTAGTTGTAGTGCTAGCAGCAAGAGTTGTTGTAGCAGTTGCAGTACTCACTGGAGTTGTAATAACAATGGATGCTTGTTCTTCACAGTAAGGTGCACAGACCTCGACTGACCTTGCAACGTCCAGCAATGTAAATGTAGGGTGAAGACAGGTGCACAGATTGTATGCGCAGTGGACTTGTTTGCAGAGAGCCACAGCTCGTTCCCCGGCCATATTCATGTACCAGTCTCTGACATCAATGTATATTTGGTCGCCTGATTACCATGTAGAGCAGGAATCCCCTATGTTAGAAGGCACTGTTGCATATGATGAATGTTTGATGTTCCCTTGAAGTGAGAAATTCCTCTGTCCTGTACTTTGGATCCAATGCACTGACACTGAGTGCTAGCACAAGGTAGAGCACTGCTTGGTAGATGCTCGTAGCCGCCATGATTGAAGAATGATGATTGATAGCTGGCGCCTCATTGTTTCATACTTCCTTTTAGATGATGCATCTATTTCGGTATTCCCCTCCGCTTTTTCCTGTTCATGCCATTTAGGGCAGAAGTACATATGACAAGGTTTTATGCTGACATGGTCTAGAATCATTCTGCAGAACGCATATTGCAAGAATCTATGTATGTAGCATTGACTCTCATGAGTTCAATAGCATTGATGTCATGTTATAACAATTGTTAATTTTTATCAGTATCCTGAAGTACATTCTGTATGAGATCGTTTTATCTATATAATTTTCAGTTCTCTGATGATGGCTATTACTCATTATCACTCTGGCATAGCTTTTTTGCAGATGATTCATCAACTTCTTCATCATCATCATCATTGCTCCTTCTACAAGAAAGAGAATAATGTCCAAATGCCAAAGTATGAACTTCTTCATCCAATATATGTCTCTTTTGAGACATCTCATCAGCATTGCTTAGTGCTTTTTTCTTCTGAACTGGTGTCATGTTTTGATGCTTCCTGGTACCAAACATCACCTGCTTCCTAGAGATGTCTTTGTTCTCATAGAGACGGTCAAGGTAGTCCTAAAAGGTGATGTATCATTCAGCATCTGGGTGGGATTTCAACAGTTCTTGTCCAAGTATTGGTCTCCTCACTCCTTTAGCTTTCTCTATCAAACCACTCTTCAATTGACTTGAATCTTTGGTGAAGCATCTGCAGGCATACAGCTTTAATTGTAGATGGACATATTTATGAGGAGCTCTGCTGGCATATTCATCCTTGAACTTTCCAAGTACCATCTTGTTTGTGTCTGAATAGCATGGGTGGTCGGTCAGATACTCAGATGTATCAAAGGTGTCTTCCAGTTGCTGGTTGTTGACGATGTCATTGTAGAGTTTCTCAGTTCTCACAATTTAGAATAGGCTGTCCATATCCTGGTAGAGCAGTTGCAGGTTCTCTTTGTATGTTGGTTTCATCACATTGTAGTGGAATTGATACATAAGGGTCTTGCTAATGTCCAACACTGTCAAATCAATGTAGATAGGTTTGTTCAGCTCAACTTTCTCCTCATGCAGTGTCACGGCGCAAATGTTCTCGCTAAAGATGATGTGGTCCTTGTAGGTTGGTAGGGCAATCAGTTTCCTTAGACGTTTCTCATTGTTGACAAGCTCCATGTTCATATTATGCTTCTGAACATTCTCCATCATCCTGTCAAAAACTGTGTTGTTCATCAGTTTGAATTTTTTTTTCAAATTTGTTCCTTGACTGTTGTCAAAGTCTGGTGTTTAGCATGATGTAGGGTGATAGGGAGTCCTCCTGCTCAAACCTTACACCTCGATGAACTTTAGTGATTTTCAATCCATTTTGTACTTGCTTGATGGTGCAGTAATGACATACATCACCCAGCCATACAGTTTGTTTGCATCTGTGTACAGGAGATATGATGTGGGCTTCTTGGGGTCAACAGGTGCTCCTGTGTAGGCGTTGTTGGCAATGGCATGTTGATGAACACATGTTGTTATTTCACCTATGATGCCTCGTTCAATGAGCATATACATGTCATAGTCAGTTAGGAGTTCCAGTTCAACTTTTGTATACTTGAGCATAACATCAAAGGAGAAGCCTGGTGATGTGAGGTAGTGTGCACAATCCAAGTTATAGTTTTTCAAGCACATATCTCTGAAGCTTTCAAAGACATCTGCCAGAAGGAGAACATCTGTTTCGATGTATAGATCACTGTACTCTCCTAAGGTCTTGCAGTTAAATTTCTCCCACACTTTTTGAGCATGTTCATATGCCTTATCACTGATGTGGCTATCGGTTAGCTTGCTGAGAAATGTTTCCTTTGGTGGTAGTGAGGTCTCCTCCAGTTTCTCCCACAAGTCACAATATTCGTAGGGGAACACGCCCTTTCTGGAAACCACTTCCAGTTTGTCTCCAAATTCTCTAGCTGTATGTGGTAGCACTGTTGACACTTCTTCCATAGACTTGACAAGGTTGGTGACTAGGTTGTCCAGGCTGTCTGGTGTGAATCTGAAGGTATCGATGAATCATAGGTGCAGTTGCTGGGAAATTTGTTTGGTGAATGATATGTACTTTTCTGATGTGTTTGGGATGACAGTCAGCTGCTTTTTATCGGTTACAAGGTGTGGTATGATCAAGTGAGTGTCGTAATTGGAAGAGTGTTGAAGAAAAACAGGGATTAATGTTGTACCACATCTTTGAAGGCTGCACTTGTTGCACAGAGCATTCCGGTAGACTCTTGTTATATGACAATGGTCATACACCTTGTCACCATTGAATGGTTTCTTGCAGGCTTTGCAGTTGGTGGCAGCATTGTGTCTGGCTTTCTTTGTCTCGAAAAGTGGAAGCATCTTTATTTGACAATGATTGATTGCCTCATCCAGATCTCTCCCATGCATGGTTGGAGTTTTGATGAAGTGTTCGGCTGCATCAGGTCCTCTGTAGACAATTGGCTCCTTAGGGATGAGGTTGGTGATTGTCAGCCATGATGGAAATAAGTTCTTATCTCTAACAAAGTAAAGGTAGTAGCTCATTGCGGTGTGATGTTGGATCACTTTGGTCACCTTCCCAATCCATTGCTGCTCTTCCTCGGCCTCCTCCAGTAGTCATTCGAAATCTGCATAGACCACCAATGGTAGTCTAAATTTATTCAAATGCTTCTTGAATTTCATTGTTGGTGGGCTTCCATCTTCCTTGAGTTGAGGCATGATGATTCTAGCAGTCTTGTTGTTGGCACAGTACTCCTTGTGATCTTTCATCCTCTGCTCACCATTATTGTTGATGGTGTAGTAGGTGAAGCATGTGATGCACAAATGATGATGTGGTATGTGCTTTTAGTGAGCTGAGATCTTACAAGTTTTTCAAAGTTTTTTATGAAAAAGTACTGACTGTTGATATTTTCCTCCTCTTCTTCTTCACGAGTAGTGGTGGTGGCTTCACTGCTGTCCCGAGTTGTGGAGGTGGTGGCTTCACTGCTGTCCTGAGTGGTGGTGATGGTGGCTTCACTGCCATCATTGTCATGAAAGAGTAGTTAATCGGAATGATCCTCCTTCATTTCTTCCGCAACACATCTCAGATAAATAATACATTTGGAATCCATCCCATATATATTGACAGTTACATTTGGATTATCCCTCTCTAAATGGTCAATTTGATTGATGGTAGTGGGGGAAGAAATTCTGTTGAAATTGTATTTTTCAACAAGCTGATGATATCTCTCATTGATTCATTGAGGATTTGCTCCTTGCACATGTTTGGCAAGGATTGCCCACTTGAAACATTATTGATCACTATTCCGCGGGTTGATGATGGCTTTTCTTGCTACAATTTTGGCTGGCAGTTCAATGTAGGAAGATCCTCGAAGTTGTTTGTGCTTGCTGATGCGTATGAGGAGACCGTTGATGATGAGGAGGCTCAATCCACTAGAGTTGCCCTCGAACTTGGCCTGTTCTTCCAACAGCTTCTTGATAATTTCAGCAAGATCATTGACATTGAATATGAAATAGTTCGGTGTCTTGAAGGCTATATTTTGAAATTCCTCCTGCTCAATGTTCTTCTCATCAAAGTGGCTGCATTGGTATGTAGCCTCCAACACCAGATTGACCTTGATTAGCTCATGTGTCTGGAACTCCTGACCTATCGCATCAACGATCTTTGGCTGCAGGCTGTTCAGCAGAGAGTGGAAATCCTTTGCTGGGTTGGGTGACAAGATGTTGTTGTAGAAGAGTGTCTGAAGGTTGTTGTTGAAGGCCTCCTCCAATGTGCAAAACTCTCCTGACGAGCTGCTGGTCTGCTGGCATCTTGTAGCTTTATTCATCTGTAACATATGTACAAGCAGATTAATAATAGGATGCAATGTAGACATCAATCATCTAGAGTGATACAGTCATCTTGAATGATATGTCTTGCACTCAAACTAGATGTTTACTATATATATGCTACTGAGAACCAATCATATGATGGTGGTATGTTCAGAAAAAACAATGTTTGAAATCAATATTTTGAGGTTAGGTTAGGTCAGAAGAAGTTACTAGTAACTTATTCCGACCTAACCTAACCACAGTTCATTGTCTACAATCATATCGATATGTTGACTTATTGTTCATAGAGCTCCACAGGTAGAAACCTACTTATTCACAAAATATATTATGCATTTCATTATGAGGTGACAGACTTGAAATAATCATATGAATCTGTTTACATCTTGTTTATAGAGCTCAACAGGTATGAAGTAGGGATGGGTATCGATACATCGATGTTTCAACATCAAACATCGATGTTTATAACATTGATGTTTACTGTTCAATGTTTTTCACTTATCGATGGTTTTACCTAGACATCGGTCATCCGATGTTTTTCCCAACTAAAAAGTAAAAACAATTCTAATTTTTTAATTTGATACAAGTTTTTTTTTTTGAATGAAAAAGACTAAGAAATTGTCAAAAACCACTGATTTATTGATAATTAGAAAGACCGGTTTCGGTTATTACACCATTGTCAATCTCTGATAAACAGTTTACTCATATAAACAGTTTATCAGAGATTGACAATGGTGTAATAACTGAAACCGGTCTTTCTAATTATCAATAAATCAGTGGTTTTTTTACAATTTCTTAGTCTTTTTCATTCAATATGGATAATTACCACAATATCAACTTCTCAACTATGCAAAACGTTTTTTTTTTTTTATTTTTTTGTTTGAAGAGGATTATCTTGAGAGCAATAAGCAATAGTAACAGAATTACAATCATTATCTCTATCATATTTAGTGTAGTATTCTGTTTAGTGTTTTTTGTGAATATAGATCACTCTTGTGAAAGATCTCGCATAAGTTTTGATTTCCTGCAGATTGCTATTTTTATTTTTCAATCAGGCTCTCTGTATTTTTATGTGAGACTGTTGGATACTCTTGAAGATTTACATTACTTCTGTGGCCCGTGTCAAGGTTAGATAGTTAGTTATTTAGAATTGAATAAGAGGTCGGATTCTTCGTTTCTTAGGAAGAAAGAGTTTTTCTTAATACAATTATTTCCTCAACATGTGTTTAACACTAATTAATCAAGCTCTGCAAAAGAGATCCTCGTATTGTAGGGAGTACAGATATCCATATTATAAAACTTAATCCATTTTCATTTCCTAAACAATCTATCAGGTACTGAATGAATACGATATGAGTATCAATGATTGCTAAAATTAGCTTAGGGTGAAATTTCAAGACCGAATCCTCAAGGATATCCCACGAGGTTTCAGACTAAACCATGAAGATGACAAATCTTGTGAACTAGAGTTGATGTATCTTTCAAGTCACAACCTGACTTCAATTATTCGAAAGACTGTTACTTGAATACCACAAGTCCAAAATTGCTGTGATTCCAGTTAGTAACTGTTGAAATATTGGAACAATAGCTCCAGATAAAATTGTAGTCACTTTAGAAGCTCTTTTTGTGCTCTACAATCTGAGATCAGGTATAGCAATCTATCTCATATTCCAGGTACACCTGACAACAATGCTCCTTGTATTGTGAAAAACACCTAATTTTCAGCTTCAAGCATCATCACCAACTACATTGTCCTCACATTGATATTTCGCACAACGGCATAAGTTCTTGAGATTATGTTCTATGAGAATCACCCATAAGATACACTTCATTTCAGTTTTTCCTAGTGGAGAGGCGCGCTTAAAGGACACCTCAAGGATCAAAATTTCAAACACATAACTTTTGACACAATGCTCAGATTTCATCGTACTACACTTCATCCTTCTCGGTTCGTCACGGCGGTTCAAAATCATGCATGATAAGTCAAATTCGGTCAAAAAATGGAAAATTTATTGTTGAGTGTACTTAAGCCCATATTCCAATACACAGAAAATGACCAATTTCTATATTCGAAGTTGCATGTCTTGTGAAATACTACTGATAAAATTTCCAAATCTAGTGAGAATGTGAAAATTGTCCCACTCTACCCACTCCAATAAATAATACTTTTGATTCCAAAACAATTTTAAAGTTAAGATTTTAAAAATGACGATTTCAGTTTTTACATTTTTTTCATAATTTTACTGTTGATCAAGAGTTTCTAAAACGAGTCTGATACATCATAGAAACTTACGATTGATTACAAATTGTAGATAAATATATCCTCTAAGAGCTCAGTTGCCTCAAATCCATCTTGAATCACTTTTTGCTATCATAGAACTGCCAAAACCGTTAATATGAGAAAAATATCTACAATTTTCGGATTTTTTTCAACAATCAAATCTCACTTTACGAACATATTTTTTCATGAATTGCTTACAGCAGATGAAATAGAAAATTCTATTGTACATTTCAAGATCATGTAATAATTTTTATAATAAGGGGTTACCGAGATATGGTACATAGCTTTGAATATAGAAATTGGCCACACTCATCAATAAATTTTCTATTTTTTGACCGAATTTGACTGTTGATGCATGATTTTAAACCGCCTTGGCGAGCCGAGAAGAATGGAGTCTAGTACGATGAAATCTGAGCATTGTGTCAAAAGTAAATTATAAGTGTTTGAAATATTTTGATCCTTGAGGTGTCCTTAAGCGTGCCTCCACTAGGGAATACTGAAATTAAGTGCATCTAACGGGTGATTCTTACCCATGAACGTATGTCATTGTGCGAAATATCAATGTGAGGACAAAGTAGATGGTGATGATGGTTGAAGCTGAAAATTAGGTGTTATCCACAATACAAGGAGCATTGTTGTTAGGTGTACCTGGAAATCTATATGACATAGAGCGCTCTACCTGATCTCAGATTGTATAGCACAAAAATACGCCTAGAGGGATTTTGAAATATACATCTAAATTGTAACAATCGGAAGATATTGTTGATTAAAAACTAAAATTCATCAAAATTGATTTTTTCTTCAAATTTTACTCATTTTTGAAAAATTATAACAAAGTACTCATTGGAGATAGAGAGTTCCGAGTGATCTCATTTTTTTCAGAATTATATTATCAGGGAGAGATTTGGCCGAAATAGCTGAAAACTGGAAAATGAGCCGAAAATACGAGGTTTTTGGGCTATCTTGTATCTAGCACAAGGAAATCTTGCATGAAGATTTGGTTCTGGACTTCTCTTATGTACCCAAATAATATATTAAAAAATCAGAACTACAATATAAATTGCAAGCACACCCCCTTTTTTATGTCTATATTGACTGGACTAATAGCCTAGTATCATCCATAAAAACATAGGGCGATAAACGATGTTTAAAAAGATTGATGCAGGGGTGCCCACAAGGGGGGGGCATGGCGCAATTTGCGCCATCAACATTTTTGGGGGGGCATGATTTTTTTAAATATTTTATAGCAAAATTTTGAATCATGGCTGAAAAATCAAGGTATTAAATAGAGATATCCCAATGTAGATAATTTTAATACTTTTCCCCACCTTTACAATGTTATATTTTGCAAATTTTAACTCAATATGAAGCATAAAAAATACAATTGATAATATGTTGTATGCAGGAATTTTTATAATTTTAAGCCTATGAGTTTGAAGGTAAATCTTTGACAAAAATAAATTATAACTTCATCATCCACTATTATTCTGATTTCCTTTGCTTAATTTCAATTTTTAATGGTCCTGTGTTTGAGTTTCCTTGCTGTTGCAACCTAATTTTCTTAAAAGCACACTGATAAGTTAATTATTGTAATGTACATTTTATTCTAATAATTATTTTAATTTCGAAGGCGTTTCATGATGATATTAATGTCTCTGAAATGGGAATGAATTATAAACAACATCGCAAATTCTAGTGAATTTGACAGAAGAAAAAACTTAAGATGAAATAACTAAGAATTAATATCAAATGAAGCCAATTTCAATCTTTCAAATTTACACCCTATTTAGCACACAGTGACCAAGTAATTATTGTAATGCTTCATTACTTTTTTCTGTTTTGTATAGTCCAGTCAAATTCGTATAGTCCTGTCGTTTTTCAGGAAACAGGCCGAAAGAATTTTTCGCGACGGTTCTATATGTATTTTGGGGCACTGAATGATAATCTGAAATTTGCTGACACGCCAGACGGCGGCTTCATCCCCAAAACTCCCAAAAAACCCAAAATTTCGGACTTTTTTCAAGTTTTCCATTTAATCTTGAGAACCTTTAACTTGTGAAAATGCATTCATAAGAAGCATGTTTTTCATAGATAAATAAATGAATAAAATATGAAAGATAATAGAATTTCCAATAAATTGAGTGGTCGTGCAGGACTCTACGATTTTTGATTCTGGAGCTAAGAGTTTTCAAAAAAGGGGTATTTTTTAAGGGGTTTTCAAAATTATGCAAACCTACCACTTCTACCCTATACAACTAGGATCTTTTTCTAGTAATGATAGAAAGCCACACATCAAGTGAATTAACAATATTAATTCTGAACAGAATTCCTTAGGTACCTTTTTTTTTTAATTTAGTAGTAGTGGGAGGGGGAATACACCCAAAAATAGAAAATCTTGTCCTACAGCCAAAATTCAAATTTTCATTATAATACCTTTTCATGGCCTTCCTAACAAAAAAGAAACATATTTTGGTTGAAATCACCTTACGAGGGTTATGTTCTATGAGAATCACTAGTTAGATTTCAGTATTTCCTAGTGGGGGGCACACATAAGGATACGTCCAGGATCAAAACTTCAAACACTTATAACTTTTGACTGAATGATCACATCTCCTCATACTACAGCTCGTTCATATCAGCTCATCAAGGCGGTTGAAAATCATGTATCATCTTACTAAAATTTGTTTCAAAAATAGGAAATTCCTCCTTTAGTGTATTTCAGCCCATATTTCAATGCATAGAAAAATGACTGATTTCTATATTCAAAACTGTGTGTCTCAGTAACTCAGAATGATACTTGGTCTTGATTTAAAGAAAATTATCTCCTCTTTTATGTGAGGTGAATGATTTTGTAAAAATATAATCGTGAAGTAAGATACATTTGATTCAAAAAACTAAGAAATTTGCGATATTTTTTCCATTTTCACAGTCTCGACAGTTTTTCGATATAAACAGTGATGCAAGATCAATTAAGTCAACTCAGCTTATAGAGCATGAAATTTTCTCTCATAATCGCAAGTTTCTATCATGTATTGTACTCATTCTAGAGACTCTTTAATAACAGTAAAATTGCAAGAAGAGTGAGAAAATAAAAAGCATCATTCAATTGGCTGTAACTTTTCAACGGTATTGAAAACAGAAGTATAATTCATGGGAGTGAAAAGAGGAGAAAATTCATCACAAACTCGACTACTTTTTGGATTTTTTATCTGAAGTGTTCCACAAGATATGCAACGTTGCACATGCGGAACTGTGAAAATGGGGGAAATATCACAAATTTCTCGCACATTCAAAGTTGTGTATCTTGTGGAACACTTCAGATAAAAAATCCAAAAAGTAGTCCTGCATGACCAGTCAAATCATTGGAAATTTTATTATCTTTGATATTATATAGAGAATGCTTTTTTTCGATAAATTCAAGGTTCTCGAGATTAAATGGTAGACTTAAAAAAAGTCAAAAATGTTGGGGGTGAAGTCACCCTCTGGCGTGTCAGCAAATTTCAGATTAGAATTTAGCACTCCAAAATACAGATAGAACCATCGAAAAAAATTATTTCGGGGCTGTTTCCTGAAAAACGACCATTTATATTAAGCTAGCAATTTCTGTTTATATTTTTCTATTTTTATATCTGGCTATCTGGTTATATGGTTATTTATGTTCAACGGATCTTGGAAACGGCTCTAACGATTTTCACGAAATTTGGAATATAGTAGGTTAATGATATCAAAATTCGATTCCACTAGGTCTCATCCCTGAGAAAACTCCCTGAAGGACATGAAAACGATAATTCATCCTTGGAAAAACAGATGATGATTCAGTCGTCTGTCGATAACAGAAGATGCATGTGCCATTGTGGGAGATCAGCTGTGTAATCAATTAGCTTATCGTATCTCGCGAGAAATCTAGAAATTTCAATTGACTCGATCAAAATACAGTAATCTGATTTGTTGACATGAGATGGTATATATCATAATATTCAAAGTTAATTATTATTTTACAGTTTTAAGTGATTAGTGAGTGTTATTTTGTTAGTCAATTTGGTATGTAAACAATCTAAATTAGAACTTTTATGTTTTCAAATATTTGGACTGAAAATTTCACTTGAATTCAAGTGTATGAAACATAACCTACTTTTTGGAATATTAAATATTCCAACTATAAATTTTATAGTGTATAAATCAAAATTCGGGGAAGAAAAAGTTTTGAGCTGTGCCTGTTAGTCCTTCCCCAATCATTTGAAAGAATTGAGTTCTGTTTATCAATGAATAAATAACGAGCAAAGCTTGGTGCCCCGATATTTGGTACCTATTAATAGATAGAATTTACAAAATGTACTTGTTCAGATGATATCTTTATTCCAAAAACCGAACCATTTAAAGATACATTTTGTTCGTCTTGTGTTATTTACTCCTGTAATGTTAAAAAGTAAATACTACCAACAACACAACATCAGTGACAACCAGTTCCAATTTATGATTAATATCGGGGCACCGTGCTCCACTCTGGAGTACCTACAAAAGCATATAAAAATTATTATGAAAGAAGAAATTATAATGAATATTCATAGTTCATACAGAAAGGTTCTATCTAATCACAGTGGATTGAGATTAATTCTCAGAGGAATGCAAAAATTTCTCTCACAAAAGCATGTTAAATTTCAATCCTGATTAATTCCACGTGAACCAAATCACAGAAGACCATCCCAAAAAGATAGCTTATCTGATTGGTTCTACTGGAATTAATCAGGATTAAAATTTAACCGGCTTTTGTACAACTGCCACTGAGTACCTGATTGAATTAGGTGAGAAAGTTCAACAGCTGAGTCATAATTTTGTCGCTCACTCACTTCCATCATCGACAGACGACAAATTTATCAGCTGCTTTTCCAAGGATGAATAAATTATTTTAATGTTCTTCAGCGAGTTTCCCCAGCGAAGAGAACCAGTGCAATCGAATTTTTATATTATCAACCTATGTTCTGAATTTCATGAGAATTGTAAGAGCTGTTTTCGAGATCCAGTGAAATACAAACATATAAACATTTAAACAGAAATTGCTCGTTTAATAGTATAGGATTTAGAATACCTAAACTTGCCGTCACCATATATTGTATGAATAAAATCGTTCCAAATTTGTATGAATGTTCACCAAAATTGCTATGCAATATTCTTTTGCAATAAAAGAATATCAATTATATTATTATTCAACTTTTTATAAGTAACCTCCACATTTAAAAAGCAAAGCCTCCCTTACTTATCTTTTAATATCCTATAAAATATTTGTCATGTAGTTTTTCCTGATGTAATTATGTAGTAATTTTTAGTCCTACCGAACAAGAATGGGTGCACTGCTAGTCTCAAAAATAATATCAAAAAGATACTCCATTTCTATTTTAAAAAGATAAGAGTTGATGGTATATATTTTTACAATATTATGAAAACAGAAAGATTTCTGGTAAATAATGTCCTTTGGAAGATTATAATATAGAATTGGAATTGGGGTACTTTGGGGGGCATTACATTACATTCGGATTGGGGGGGGGGGAGCATTACACTTGGATTGGGGGGGCATTACACTTAGATTGGGGGGGGGCATGCACCATTGCCCTGGGGGGGGCTGGGCACCCCTGCATTGATGTTCAAAAACATTGATGTTTACTGTTTGATGTTTTTCACTTATCGATGTTAGGATGAAAAAACATCAATGTTCAAAACATCAATGTTTTGTCTTTTGATACCCATCCCTAGTATGAAGACTGAATAATGATAAATTAATCATATAAATATCGATTTTCATGAGTAGAATAAGACAAATTCCATCATCTCTTTCCAAAACATATAATAAAAAACATTGTGTACTAACCTTTTTTATACAACTGAAGATCAAAATGACGGCCGTGTGTCCTAGGATACTTTTTCACAGTGTATGTATGGCTGTGTGCTGAAACGTCCAGTTCTAGAACTGAACAGATGTGTCTTGTATGGCTCTTAACTGAACACTGATGGTCCCCCCACTGCTGTGAACACTATATTATATACACTCCAGAGTGGGTGGGAGACCTTCTGATTTATTTTTATGATTTTTTATTTATTTTTGATTATTCATTATTAATTTTTTTCTTAAGTTCTTTCAAGTTTCTTTTTGACCTTGACTCTGACCTTAACCTTGACCTTTGACCTTGAGGTTAGGTTAGGTTAGGTTAGGTTAGGTGGGGAAGTCTAGGACATGTTGTGCCAGAACACACAATTTATATCTACTAATGGTGCAAACATTTCACCAAATTTGATATAGTGTAACCAACCCTATTTGAGTAATCTCAAATAAGACTGCCTAACAAGTAGGAAGCAATGCTGGTCATGAGGGCCAGTGAATATTTTGGCAATCCTGGTTGAAATAAAATTTAAGCCAAGTCCGATTGAATCTTATATTTTCAACATTAAAATCAATTTCATTTCTGAAGTTACAAAATAACAAGTTTACAAGTTTTGATTATTAAATCTATGTTAGTAACCCGGTAGGCCTACAACTGAAGCTTCAGTGTAATGTGGAATCATAGATAAGCGATGATTATCGAAGTTTGAAACTCATAAAATTCGATGGACTTGGTTGAATTAGAAGCCGAATTGTTAAACAAGTGTTCTGCTTACCCCACTTCGAATTGTAAATGGAAATTTAACTTTCATACTGTACTTGAATTCCAAAATTTGGTTGAATTTGCTTGAGTTTATGGAAAATGTTTAGTCTCCTTCATCCTGTATTTATCCTGGTATTATATTTGTCCGGTCATTCAAAATTAATGGTAAAATAAAAAAAACCCAACTGGGGTTATTCAAATATAAAATTCAATCAGGCATTGTAGATTTACATTTATGCTACTTTAGCATAATTTAAAAGAAAAATTTTGTAGTAAAATTTAGATATTTCATAATTCAAATTACATGCTACATTTTGAGATGCCACAGCTAGGCCTTTTAGAACAAGAAGAAGAGGAAATCCCTGGCTGGCCAACCGACAAGGCTTCGTCCAGTTGTACCAATCCAACAAATCAAAATTATTAACTAGAAATTTTAATAAATGGATATTCAAAGTTATGTCCAAATAAGGAGAAAATAAAATAAATAAAATAAAATTAAGTAATTAATAAATTTTTGGTACAAACCTCCACAACTGGGGGTATTTAATTTAGGAACCAAATTGTACCAGAAATTTATTCAAGATAGAAGTTAAATAAATAGAAAAGGAGAGTAATTGGTCGGCCGCCCAAAGAAAATGGAAAGTAGAGGGAAGAGAAAGAGAAAGAAGAGAGATCATTGTCAATTGATCAGGTCGACAAGGCTCAAAGAAGAAAATAAAATCTACAAGCATTGGACAAAACTTCAAAAATCCAAATTACCAAAGAGAAAAGCAAGAGTTAGCATGAGTTACCGAGAGAAAACTGAGCAATGAGTTTAGTGAGCAAATAACACATTATCAAAATAACATATACAACTAAATTGATACACTGTAACTTACTTAGTTACGAAGCAATAATAATTACAATTCTTAAATATACAGTACATTCTTCATCATACCATGTTACAAGAAATCAAGTGACACAATAATTGTGCAGAATCACAAGTTTCCAAAGAACACAACAAAATTTTACACAAATAGAATAGTTACAAGAGTAACTACCACAAACATATGGGTGCGTCCACCACATGTGTATTACAATAAAAATCTCATTATGAGAAAAGTCTACTTAAGGATTATTTCCCATTTTAAGTTGACTCACATGTGCTCTTCGCACAAATGTTTGTCCATCGGTTGAAAATAATTTCACACTGACTGGACTAATCCATTCTTTTATCGAATAAGGTCCAGAATACCTGGGAAGTAATTTGGCAGTAATCTGATTACATGCTTTACTAACAGGATTTGATTTTAGGAAAACAATATCACCTATCTTATATGGAATTGGATTTCTATACATATCATACCTCTTTTTACTGGAATTATGAGGCTTCAATAAGTTATGATAAGCATCTTTCCATATTTTGTTAGTATCTTTAACAAACTTCGTTGGTAGTATATCATCAATTTTTCAAATATTGTTTATAGGATTATTAACCTTATGACGAAACATCAGTTCATGAGGAGAAAACTTGCTACTCTCATGGAAAGCACTATTGAATGCTAAGGGAAGCCACTGTAGAGTTAAATCCCATTTATTCTGTTTGTCATGATTAAAGCTAATAAGACAAGATTTTAAATTACGATGTATTCTTTCTACTTGGTTAGGTTTAGGATTATATTCTGTTTGAGTTATATGCAAAATTCCCTTTTGGAAACAAAAGTTTTTAAAGAAATTTGATTTAAATTGAGGACCGTTATCAGAAACTACATATTTAGGGACACCAAAGTTTACAAATATTTTCTGAAGCTCCTTACATAAAGACTCAGAGGTTGCTTTTCGTAATGGAAGTAGCCATGAATACTTAGTGAAAGCATCCATACAGGAGAATATCATGGTGTTACCACTTGTTGTCCTTGGTAATGGCCCTACAAAGTCCAAGAACATTTTTTCCATTGGTTGTGAAGCAATAGATGAACAAAGATAACCATAATTAGTTTTTTGTGCTGGCTTACTCAATGAACATAACTTGCAGGACTTGATGAAAGCAACTAGATCTTTAGAAATACCCTTCCAAATAAATTTTTGTTTTATTTTGTTTAGTGTTTTCAGAAAACCCAGAGTGACCGCCATAAGTAGTTTCATGATAATATTTGAAAATCATGGGCTTCAAAATACTAGGAAGAACAATCTTGGGTTCCTGATTATTTCTGCTATTATAAAGAAGTACCCCTTTAGAAATAGAATATGGAAAAATATCTTCTCCAGATTCCTTCTTATTCATTATCTCTATTATGAACGGATCCTTTTTTTGATAATCAGAAATCTCAGTAAAACATAGTGGAAAGTCAGATAGAGCAACGTTACACAAAGCAGGAGAATCAAGACTTTCAAATTCATTAGGAGAAACATTATCAGTAGATTCCTTATCAGGATTTTCATCAAACATCCTACTTAGATAATCAGCAATCACATTATCAGTACCCTTGATATGTTTGACATCGAACTGGAAAGAACTTATTCTAAGAATCCACCGGCCTATCCTTCCTAATGGCTTGGGATTCTTAAGTACCCATTGCAGAGCACTATTGTCAGTATGTAAAGTAAATTTCGTATGCTCTAAGAAATATCTGAACTTTTCAATACCAAATAACACAGCAAGTGCCTCTTTTTCATACGCCGAATATTTCCTTTCTAAAGTGGATAATGTTCTGGATGCAAATGCTATTGGGGCAAGAGTACCGTCATAATCCTGACTCAAGACACAGCCAATACCTACACTAGATGCATCTGTTTCCAGAACAAATCTACGATTAAAATCGGCAATTTTTAAAACAGGAGGCTGGGTAATTATCATTTTCAATTTGTCAAATGCTTGCTGGCATTCAGTACTCCAAATGAATTTTACATCTTTCTTTCGAAGTGCATTTAATGGGGCTGCAATGGTTGCCAGGTCGGGAATGAATTTATGGTAAAAATTTAACAAACCAATGAATCTCTGAATGTCTTTCACCCTTTTCGGTACAGGACTGTTTACAATGGCCTTAGTTCTATCAGGGTCGATGCTAATAGAGTTGTGAGAGACAATGTGTCCAAGAAAAGATATTTTTGGAACACAAAATGACACTTTGGTAGGATTAACAGTTAGACCTGCACTACGAAGACGGTTGAATACCTCTCTCAGTACTTCTAAGTGGGATTCAAGAGTTTCAGTGTATACAATTAAATCATCAAGATAGAAATAAACGTTTTTAAATCTAAGGTCACCAAATATTTTCTCCATTAGGCTGGAAAGTACTTGAGCTCCAGAAGAAATCCCATTTGGAATTCTTTTATATTGGTAAAGTGCCAAAGGAGTAATGAAAGCAGTTAACTTTTTAGAACGTTCGGTAAGAGCAATCTGCCCATAAGCATTATTCAAATCAAGAGTAGAGAAGTACTTGGCTTTCGAAAAATGATGAAAGGATGTATTTAGATTTCCAATTGGTGCAGAAATTAATTCAATATTTTGATTTAGACGCCTATAATCTACTACCAGTCTGAAATCTTTCTCTTCAGTGGGATTTTCAGTTTTGGGTACAAGAAAACAAGGGCTGCTATACTGAGAGTCAGAGTTTTCAATAACTCCATCATCCAATAATTTCTGAATTTTACTTCTCATAACCTGAGTTTTGAAAGGAGTAAGAGGGAAAGGTTGACATCTAACAATTTTATTTGAAGTCAGTTTGATATCATACTGTACTAAATCAGTACTCCCTACTCTACTGGTCAATACATCAGGAAAGTCAGCAATGATTTTGTTCACCCTTTTCAATTCAAAATCAGAAAGATGAGAAACATCTCCAGGAATAATTTTTTGAATAACATTACTAACTGAGAAATTTCTTTTATTAGCATTGTTGTTTGCATCACGAATTAAAGGAAATGTAGTACTAGGGTTGAAGCAAAAGAAGTATCGATTATTAGGTAAATCAATAATCATATCTGACATTTTTATAAAATTAGCACCAAGTATTATCTTGACTGGCAAATCACTACTCAAAAGGAATTCAAACTTCCAAGTCATATGTTGCAATCTGATTTTCATAATACAAGCCTTTTTATAGTCATATCAGAAGAATTAGCAGCAGAACAAATCAGGTTTTTATTGAATACATTGAAATCCACCTCATTACTTTTAGTCAACTCATGAAATAAGTTGTATGAAAGAAAGGAGTAAGAGGAACCAGTATCAATCAAAGCAGACTGAGTTATTTTGCTATTTCCAAAGCTAACAGGAATAAAAGGCAGATTATTATTAGAATTGATAACGCCACAAAGTCCTTTTTTAATCTTTCCTAATTGGTTTTTGTGAGTATAATTCTTTTTTATTTTTAGACTTGCATTAGAAATCAGGTGTTGTCTTTTGGAAAACCGCGCCGCTCGTTTTTTGAATAACAATTACGAGAGATGTGACCTTTCTGATTGCATGTGTAGCATACACTATCATTCCTACGGTTGAAATTATTTTTATTGGGATTTTTATTATTAGAATTGCCAAAAGCATGATTTTGAACAGAAGTATTATTGTACAAATGCATTCTTTCATTATCAATGAAGGCAATATTTTGAGAATGAACTGCAAGCATATTTAGGTCATTGAATGATTCAGGTTTTTTCATGAATACTAACCTACTTCTCTCTTGAGGATTAAGACCAGATATGATTGTACTTACAATTTCAGCTTCACTCTCATCCAATAATAATAATTTCGCTGCTTCTTTGATACTTGTCACGTATGATGATAGGGCTTCACAAGGTCCTTGCAATCTATCAAATTTATCTCTCTTAATTGTTGAGAGAAGACGCTGAGGGATAAAATATTTCAACAAGTCAAGGTGAAATTGTTTGAAGCTAGCATTAGAATTCAAAGAGTACAATATTTTATCACCTAGAGGTCCAGTTGTATAAGGAACAAGAATTTGCAATAGGCTTGTGTCAGACATAACTGATAAATCATGAATTTTTATAGCAGCTTCCAAGAATTTCAATAAGCTATCAATATTTAATCTATCACAAGGCTGAAGATTTTTCAAGAAGCTTTCTACAGGATTTCTCAATTTATTGTAGAAACTTGAATCAATTTCCAAAGTTGGTCTAGGGATCAAATTATTAACTTGATAACCATGATTGAGTTTTGATGGACCAATATTTTCAAATTCAGTTGTAGACTCACCACTTGTACCAGGTTCACACAATGTAACAGCACAAGTATCCTTTGAACTAGTTCCTAAATTTTTATTAATTACAACTTTAGATTGACTAGGAAAAGGTTCCAGTAAAGCAGCTGGATTCGGTGATGGTGGTCTAGATGGAGCAATCAAGCTTTGTAATTCAATAATTCTATTATAACAATCAATGAAATGTTTTGCAAAATTCGAAAGCTCATCCAAATTTTCAGTTAAGACAAGAGTTTCTTCACTCTCAGTTTGTAAAAATACAATAATTTGTTTCATCCTATTTAAATAATGCATAAATATTGACTCAATTTTTACTACATTAGCTCTGATTACAGTTCTGTAATATCCAGTTTGCACACCATTTTGTACAGTGTCAATAAGTTCCATTACTTTTGGAAGTTTTTCTCTAAGACAATTGACTGACTCATTATAACTTGACAAATTATGAATAATTTGATTGGTACTATTACCTGCTAATGAACGATAGCTAGATCTAAGATTACTCACATTGCATGACTCAAGACTTGACATGTCTTCTCCCAAGGTCATGAGTTCAAAAACAAGGTTAGGTTTCACAAGATAATCAGGAATAATTCCCTGAGTTAAAAATTTACTCAGATCAATTTCATCAGAAATAGTCTGATTTAGTTTTTCCATGATTACAAAATCAATGGTTATAGCAAGTGAAACAATTCAATACGGTACAAAATACAAATCATGAAAATAATTGCTCAGTACTCTCTCAGTAACCATACTAAATAAATTATACTTCAATTTCAACCAAGATTTCCATATAAATTAAACCACGCTCTGCTACCAATTGTAACCAACCCTATTTGAGTAATCTCAAATAAGACTGCCTAACAAGTAGGAAGCAATGCTGGTCATGAGGGCCAGTGAATATTTTGGCAATCCTGGTTGAAATAAAATTTAAGCCAAGTCCGATTGAATCTTATATTTTCAACATTAAAATCAATTTCATTTCTGAAGTTACAAAATAACAAGTTTACAAGTTTTGATTATTAAATCTATGTTAGGAACCCGGTAGGCCTACAACTGAAGCTTCAGTGTAATGTGGAATCGTAGATAAGCGACGATTATCGAAGTTTGAAACTCATAAAATTCGATGGACTTGGTTGAATTAGAAGCCGAATTGTTAAACAAGTGTTCTGCTTACCCCACTTCGAATTGTAAATGGAAATTTAACTTTCATACTGTACTTGAATTCCAAAATTTGGTTGAATTTGCTTGAGTTTATGGAAAATGTTTAGTCTCCTTCATCCTGTATTTATCCTGGTATTATATTTGTCCGGTCATTCAAAATAATGGTAAAATAAAAAAAACCCAACTGGGGTTATTCAAATATAAAATTCAATCAGGCATTGTAGATTTACATTTATGCTACTTTAGCATAATTTAAAAGAAAAATTTTGTAGTAAAATTTAGATATTTCATAATTCAAATTACATGCTACATTTTGAGATGCCACAGCTAGGCCTTTTAGAACAAGAAGAAGAGGAAATCCCTGGCTGGCCAACCGACAAGGCTTCGTCCAGTTGTACCAATCCAACAAATCAAAATTATTAACTAGAAATTTTAATAAATGGATATTCAAAGTTATGTCCAAATAAGGAGAAAATAAAATAAATAAAATAAAATTAAGTAATTAATAAATTTTTGGTACAATAGGACCTTACTCATTTACTCTGGACGGCCAAATTCTATATAGTTTAGCAATGATGGCCATGTCATTGGTGCACCTGATGACACTTGATGCACAGGGAAATAGCTATTATCACTTCATAATCTTATGTTTTCGCTGTTTATGTCGGTAATAGAATCTCTTTTATGAATAGACTTTTCAAATTAAATCGACTTTCATCCTCCATCATCTGTCTTAACAACGCACAAGCCTAGAGCCCAAGTGAGCGTCACCATCCGCAGAAAAATAACTACCGGCTTTGATTGCAGTATTGCAAAGATGATAGTAAACTTGTTCCAACAACTTGGCTTTCATCAGCTACATTCCAATCTATTTTTTTCTAATCTAAGACAAGCAGAACACGAGACCGGGCAGTTGTTTTTGTTTAGTGCTATCGAAGCATTAAAGGTAGATATCGCGGGTTGAATGCGTCTTGTTCTCTTGCGACAATGGTGCTACCTCAATATTGTAATGTTATTGGTGTACATATTTCGTGTACCGGAAGTAATATCTGGCGTCGAACGCCAGTTTTCAAGTCTTTCAATTTGAAAATAGAAGCGTTGAATTGTACCCCTATCCCTGCGCCATGAGCGCTGGAGGTAGCGTTTATCATTTTATGAGGGGCCGTAGTGCTTGATGGGTTGTGCACATGTGCGTGCATGAGTGTGACATTTCCCTCTCCGGACAGCGGCGAGTATTTCTAGTGAGAAATGCGACCGGAATGAGAGCCAGAGAAGAGAGCAAGCAGAGGGATTGTGCGCAGTGAAGGGTCCGCGGAGGGGGGATATGATTATTGACTCGGCTTGCTTCCATAATCTAGCAAGCCTGGTCGCTTCGCTTCCTCGCTGACACCCAAGCTAGTATAGCCAAGCGCCCGACATCTTGTGTTCCTTTCCTCCCGCAAGCGGACGCCAAACAGGACTAAATGTTCGTCGGATCGGTTTGCAGTTTACTGCCAAAAAATCTCTAGAAACGTCGCGTTTCGGTATATTTATAAAGTAGCATACAATCAGAAACACGTGGTATGCTTGGCCTTGAACTTGTATATGTGTATACACGGAAATATTGTTCTTTCCATGACTTGAAAGTATGGTCTTTGTGTGCGGTAAGCTAACTGATAATTGTGTCTTGCGTGAGTGATTCTTCTATTTTCTACCTGTGTGCTACAAGTGAAGTGAAAATATTGTGCAATTAAACTTATCAGACATCTACTGAGCATCTAGAATCTATTGCGGATTTGACCCCTTTGTCCAGCAAGGTGAGTTGTCTCCACTACAAATTCTAGCCCTGTTCTCAAGTTAGCTAGGTACCTATATTCTCGCATCATCACAGAATAATACCTCATCCGAGTACTCACAGTACTAAGTTTACAACCAATAATAACTTATCAGCCTTATTTTCAATGTTATCTCCTATTATTGATCAGGGTCCAAATGCATTTTTAAGGTTAACCTGACATAAATGTATATTAGAGTAATAACAGCTGATCAAAGTATGTCATGTTATTGGAGGGTTAGATTATGTGTGACTACCATTCATTGAAATTTATTGTATTCGTGGACATGTTTGGTGGCTTGCACGAAATAATTTTCAAATTCAAAATCTTTTCTGTCTTTTTGTTGACATGTTTGTTTTTAACAGAGGGGTTGTTGGTTGTATCTCACTGCACATTCTTGGCAGTTTTTTATTCCATCTTGTTTATAAAATTGATCCATTACATACGCTGAACCTGACACACTTCTTATTTCAACTCTCATAACATTTATTAATTTTCTAAGTAAAATAAAGATTATTGCTTAAAACTTCACACTTTTTTTACCAATAACTAACTAATGAAGACGAAATATTGCTTTAACATTGAGTAATTAACTAATGATTCATTGTGAATATCGAAGACTAAACATCTATTAGACTATGTCATTAATTAATTCATTTCTGGAATAGCCTTCAATATTGAATTCATCAGAATTAATGTTCAATTCAATTATGGTTCTGGCATCACTGAATGCTGTCTACAATTTGTTTATGTAGGAAGTTTTATAGGCTGTACTTTAGTAGGCCTATAGGGGCTGCGGAATCCAGCATCGAGACCCAACATAGATAGATAGAGGTCAAGGCGAGTTCAACCATGTATCATATTGTTGTCAATTTCAAAGCATTAGCTGAACAAACATGGCGGAAAGTTTAACATTTTTTATAATCTTTATTATGGCTACAATAGGTTCCAAAATAGTCCAATCTTATGTAAATTTGATGAGAAATCGAATGAAACCGGTCTCAATACCTTAACTTCGATAGTTTTTGAGACAGGCAATATTACAAAAAATGTCTAATTCGTTTATTTTTGAGAGGCTAACTTGCTTAGCCTACTTGGTGATTAGGTATTTAAATTTATTGGATTTTGTAGAATAATACATTCTGAAGGAAAAATGTTCAGTCACTTGATAGTCTAAACTTAATTTCGAGATATTTGGAAAAATTGAAAAAAATTACATTCCATGCTTTTTAATTTTCATTCTTAATTTTTTTTGCTATTTCCAGTGACTAGGCTACTAAATTATTCCTATTTCATGCATGGTTAAGTCAGGTTTGGCTTGATTAGGTTAAATGAGGTTTGGTTGGGTTTTAAAAACCGTGTTAGGTTGGATAGTAGATAGTTTTGTTGGGTCGTCTTGGTTAGGTTACGTTGAAATTAGCTAGGTCGAATTAGGACTGGTGGGGAGTGGTTGGATTTGGTTAAGTAAGTTAGGATTAGGTTAGAGTTATATTAGGATCTGATAGGTTGGGTTCGTCAGTATGGGTGTGAATAGGTTTTTTTGGATTGTTCATGGTTAGGTTGGATTTGATTGAATCTGGTCAGTATGGGGCTTGGTTAGGTTAGGTCAGTTTCAATATATTTGGTTTAGGTTAGGTTTTTCTATTTTTAGGTTGAGCTAGGATTTATTGTATAATGATTAGGTTTGGATGTTTTGGGTTTGGTTGGGTTGGACTTGGTTAGGTCTGGTCATTATGGGCTTAATTAGGATAGGTTGAGTATGACTATATTCTGTCCAAACAGGCATGAGCTCTGATGGATTAGGCCGAACCTCCTACCACTCACACACACAAGCGCAGTCTCCTTTTAAAGGGACGGTCTGTCTACCTGATTGGGGGAGCGAGGGTCGGCTTAATCTTTCAGGGCTCATGACAGTCTGGACAGACTATAGGTTAGGTTTCGTTAGGTTAGGTATAATCAGGTTAGTCGAGGTTTTGCATGCCGTTCATAATAATCTTGGTTAGGTCAGTTTGACTTAGGTTGGGCTCACTTTGGTTAGGATTGGCTTGGTTTGCTTAGATTAGGCTTGAGTAATCTTTTAAAGCTCTTGAATTGCATTGGAGGCAGAATAAAATGTGGTCTACAATTATAGTGGTCTGCACTTTGCAAACATGTTGAACTCTTCTAACTCTGAAATTCATTTTCAAACTTTCAAAAACCTTAATAATTTCAAATCAAAATCAAAATCAATTTATTTGCCATAAAATACATTACAATTATATGAATTGTCCTCTAAATACAATTTGACTTTGAAAATAATATTTCTGTAATAAAACACAAATGTCAATCAAATTAGTAAATAGAGAAAGCAAAACATCAAGCTTTTTTATCAATTCGAGGCTCGACTAGCATAAGTTAAGAACTTGTGGGCTAGCCGATATAAATTATGCAGATATTTGTAAGACAATAATATAATTACCAAACAAAATACATTATTATTAAATTTATTCGGGTATAATAAATTATAATAATATTGAACAATAATTGAAATTTATAAAGTTTCTAACCTCAAACTTGTTTTATTAGATTCCTTGTTAAGTTCTGCATAATATTTGTCCAATTTAGTCACTGAAAATAGCGAAATATTATCAAGAATAAAAATTGAAGAGTATGGATTGTGCCTTTTTTCTATTTTTCCAAATATTTCGAAAAATGTTCAGTTTAGTCTATCAGGTGACTCAACATTTTTCCTTCAGAATTATACTACAAAATCCAATAGTTTTCAAGTGAATAAGTCAACCTCTTTTAAATCAAAAATTTTCCTTTTTTGAACATTTTTTGCAATATCTCATAAACTATTATGTTATGATATTGAACCCAATTTCATTTGATTTTTTTTTTCAAATTTTACATAAGAATGGACTATTTTAGAATCGATTGTAGCCATGAGAAAAATAAAAAAAAATACAAATCAATAAAAAAACTTTTTGCCACATTTATTCAGATAATGCTTTGAAATTGACAACAATGTGATACATGGTTGAAGTCGCCTTGACCTCTATTGATCTATGTAGGGTCTCAATGCTGGATTCCGCGGCCCACATAGGCTGCTAATGTGCCCCCGGTTATGGATAGGCTTTTAAAACTTCTCTTTTGTTGGGTCTAGTTGGAAACATTGTGAATAATAACTAAAACAGGATAACTTTTAAATATTCAAATTTTTTAGAAGTATGCTATCAATTGTATTAGCGTACTAAGAGCTATATTGAGGGCCACGTTATAATGGCAGAGAAGAAAGATAGAGCAGCGTTTCTGATTCTTCGCCTTGCCACTGCCTTCCATAATGTATAGCTGATACCGTTATATCTGATGTAATATTAACTGTTCATTCTTGTTTAAAATTATCTATTACATTTTATTCATAAAAAACTATTTTCAACGATTAAATGCTAAATTTCCATTATTTCTACATTGAAATCGTTTAAAAACGATCTGGCAAAGTTCTGGAGCTAGAAAAGGATAGCGCTATTCGCTTTGTCCAATAATAGAGATAAGGATAGCAGCAACATCATTGATAATCAAATAAACTACTCCCATTATAACGTATAGGCCTACACTATGCATAATATTTTTACTCATATAATTATTTATCTTATAGTTACAGCATGTACTTACTGTTAAGCAGATTTCACACTTTAGTAATAAAATGTAAATGATTGGAAAATTCTATTACTTAATCGCAAATTCTTTTTCATTCAAGATCTCTGTATTTTTCTTGAATTTTTTACATTTCATTGTATTAAACAAGGATAACTTGGGTAGGCTATTTGTATTCCTTGATCCTGAGGTGAATTTGATGCTTGAAAATCCATCATACACACATTATCGCTCTAATCAGACAAGTAAAAAACTCAAGTAATGACCTACGATTATGTAACTGACCAAATTCATGCATCTCATAGCTTGATTAATTAACGATAAACGATTAGTCTTTCATTTACTCGGTCAGATCATTAAGTAGAATCACAATAATTATTGTAAATTATTAGTAGGCTTGTATTATTATTATACATTTTTCGACTTTGATTTACTTCATGTAAGTATGTAGGTGTCTGTAGATATCTATTCAAGTCCTTATGCTATTAAGTTATCACAAAGCTAATGTGATTATTACGAATTTATGTATCAATGAGTCATTTCATATTTCCTGTTCTACTAACCATTCAATATGTATAGTTGTTTGCATTGACACTTGAAAATGACTTTATAACGTTGATACAACGTATAAAAGGGTACTAGTTGATTCATTTAAAAAATACTGAGTAGTCCCAGAGATACCATAAACAAACAATATATTTAATATAATATGTTATTTTTGTTTGTCCTCAATATGGGTAATATAAGCAAATGTAATGTTTTCCTCAAAATATTACACCTCTATTGTATATTTTCATGGGATTCTCCCAATTAAAATTCAAGTTTTTTATTACAACCATGTCTTGGATTTTTTTATTATCTAATAAATCCCCAAGATGACTAGAATTCTAGCCTTCTAGAAATCTGAGCTTACTCTTCTGTTTATTTATTTTATTTATTCAATGATACTCAAAACACAAATCATTAAAATGATTGGGGAAGGACCAACAGGCACAGCCCAAAACTGCTTAGGTTGGGCTATGCTCCATTCACGTTTGAATTTGAGTCCAATTTTCAGGGCAAACACTTGAAAACAAGAAATTTATCTTTATAGATGAGAATGGAACTCCTTGTGCTGTTTTATAATCATCCTCCCTTCCTGACAGAGAACAATGACTAGGGTTCTTCCCTCGTGACTTGCAAATATTGTTTGTAGGGTCACATTTTAGGGCAATATGGAGGGAACTTATGTAATGTAGTTTCTTCAAACGTCTCAACAGCCAGCACAATGTTCTAACTGAATGTTGAAATAAACTAATCTTTTGAGTACTTAAGAATGCAAGACTCCCTTCAGCTTGTTACTGACTAGTGATTACAAGGTTGAGTTCAACGGTGACATGGCTGGCTGGGTTTTATTTCTATCTATCTATCTGTCTTGCTACCTTTATTATTTCTCTATTCAATTTTCAAGAAACATTTTTGGAGCTCTCTTGCTTCTTTATTAAAAAAAAATGATGGAAAAAAGAAAAAACATTTCTAAGGCCATCATACTTTTATAATAATTATATATTCACCAATCTCTGGAATCTCAAGAACAGGGCGATTGCAATGTTCCAAAATAATATTTTGGAGTTTTTAATCCAACACAATCAGAGAGTATAGAATCAGAGATGACAGAAATAATCTTTCTGTCATAATATTTCAAAGAAATAATATTTCAAAGAAATAATATTTCTTTACTTAAGGGACATGTCTAGGAAGGCTGTTCAAAAAGTGTAGTACTAGGTAAATTTAACTGATGAGATGGGGAACGGAGTCAAAAAGCATGCTGGCTCAAAAACATCGGTCTTCATAGCTCTACTCTCTCTCAATCGATGCGCTCTCTCACACATCAGTCTTCTCTTTCTAGAGAAAGAAGTTCATTACTTCAGTAGCACCACTATCACAATTGACACGCGCACTCACTCTCACATCAGTCTTCTATTCCTAGAAAAGTCCATTATTATTATTATTATACACTGCATTGTCTACTCATTCTGCGGCTGCTCTAACATGACTGATCTGCTTTTGAGTAGCCTGGCTATTATAGATGGTATTCTATTGCTTCAACAGTGTCATCAAAGAACACTTCATTTGACTAATTCTTCTAAATCGACATACAAGTTCATTAATATATGAGTGCACTATCTATATAATAAAAGCGGAATGGCACTCACTGACTGACTTACTCACTCACTCGCAGAACTAAAAATCTACCAGACCAAAAACGTTCAAATTTGGTAGGTATGTTCAGTTGGCCCTTTAGAGGCGCACTAAGAAATCTTTTGGCGATATTTAACTCTAAGGGTGGTTTTTAAGGGTTTAAAGTTCGTCTTTTAGCATGTATATTCTTCTTATTCCAATATCTTAGAATTATAATTGAAATGTCCATACCATATGTTAATATAGAACTATAATCTAGAGAGATCACAGTTGTTCTGTTCCTCTTCGAAACAGTTGTTCTGGTAATTAAATTAAATTTTTTTTCAGATTGGCATTGAGTTGAGTTGACTTTGTTAGGTTGGCACCAAGTTGAAGATTGAAATGCATTTATCAAGGACCTCCTAAATACCAATTTATCCAGTACCTCCTAAATACCTATTTAGGATATATACCTATATATACCTATATAGGATAAATACCTATTTAGGAGGTCCTGATTTATCGAGGAAAAATTGATTGGGTACTGCTACTTCAATCAGAGCTATTCCTGGGAATATTATATTACTACTAGCCGTCAGGCTTGCTTCGCTCCCCTGGACCCCCGACTGGATTTTCCAAGAATGAGATCAGCAGGCTCGTTTCGCTCGCCTGCATTTTTCATTTGTGCATTTTTATCATATGTTAGGACGATCCAGTCGGGGGTACAGACTAAATGCCTGGCTAAACGGATATGGCGAGCAAAGCGAGCCTGACGACTAGTATTATATAGATACCTACAGTAAGTGCTGAAGGCTGTTAATAAAATGGTTTATGCATAGACAAATAAAAATCATGATTCTTCATTCTTGAGATTTAAATATATTTATTTTGATTCTAGATAGGAATTAATTTTTCCAGTAATAATATTGTTTGGAGTACAGGATCAAATATTTCAATGTATTTATGTATATTATCAGGGAAAATCACAAACAAAAAATGATTCCAATAATATAATGAATCAAATTGGTTTTTATTATCCATGATAACATGAAACAGCTGTTATATAGCTAAGGTGAACGTTATATTTTCGAGCTCAAAATTTAAGTGGTTTTATTCTTTATTTTGTGAATTTAAAGTTTTTTTTCATGTTTTTACAAAAGTTTTACTATCAATCTATCAAAATTTAAAATTGTTTGTTTTATTCTAATCTATACTCTCAGATTGTGATTTGGTGTAGAAAATTGAAATGGACATAACCTATGTATAATATTTGCACAATTTGAAACTGAATTAGGAAATTGAAAAAGTTTTGGGCAATAACCTGTTTTTTCTTTCCCGATCATTATATTGTTTGTGGTAATCTAATAAATAAATAAATAATTAACAGGGCACAACAATTCAAATCATACAACAACGCTAAATATTATAACGCTATAATGATTCATAAGCATAGTTTTATTCAGAAGCAAAGTACTTGTGACTGTATTAGCACGATTCAGAACTGGGCTAATATACGGTAGCAAATATTACGAGAAGTACATAATTCCTGATTCACCAAAACAAGTGCAGATCACCATGTACAACGGCCTGTAAACAACTGAACAATGGACAGTTGATAACTGTCTATTTTTCTATTTTATAAACAATCGAATTCATTTCTGGTCAATTATGAATTTAATAGAATCTACCGCGCAGGCGCCAGCAGGCGCCTAAACCCAAAAAAGTTATGATTCATATAAGCATAATTTTATTCAGAAGCAAAGTATTTGTGATTCTGCACGATTCAGAAAACATTCCAAACAAGAAGATCGTCAGTCGTTACAATATTGACCCTATTGGAAACCCCCCCTCACTACTATGACAAGGACGCAGTCTGCGCAATCTCCCCCCCCCCACAACGTTACCACTCCTGGACAATGACAATGTACAGTGTCATACTGTACATTAGTTTTTGCATTTCACCTTTCTTCCAATTGAATACTTGTACCCTATTACCACTTCAAAGAAAGTAAATGTAAATAAAAAAAAAGTGAACAGAGAATTGGCTTATCTTGGAAATCTTGCAGTATACTAAAAGTATTTTTTTATTGCAGAAATTTTCGTTGAAGCATGAACTATCATTCATTCATATTATCCAATAACTTACTTTTTTGGAAAATTGGAATTTGGCGGTACGGCGCCAGATGTCCAAATCTTTCTGAACAATTTGGTACCATTTTCATAATTATCGGTTGGAAAATAGCGTCCGAAACACGCTAGAACGAAGTGCCTGTTTCAGCCCTTTTTCCGAATCATAACATTGCTCTTAATGATAGAATGTAATTATAAAATGCATTATTATAGAATATTAATACTGTTATATATTATATTGCATTCTATACACTTTCATAACACAATAGAGGAATTTTTATTTAGTTGCTCAAGTTTATAATTTAGGATGTCGACACACCACTCAGCATTAATTCATCTTTATCGGCTGGGATTTAACTTCAAATACATAGATTTTGATAAATCGAAGTGACATGAATAATGGCAGAGTTGAAAAAATGGAAACGATTAGTACTATGCTTTCAAATGGATTATTATTATTCAAACGGTAGAAAGTGACTGAAATACATTGCTACAGAAATGATTTTGGCATTTATTGAATTCTTTATCAGCTTCAGTGCTGCATTAAAAGTATTGCTGTCAATGATTAGAGTAGTTCGAATTGATAGCTTACTACTTTTTGCATTGATCTTATTGAGAACATTTATAGCCTACGATATTTCCTGCAATTTATGTACGTTTTCATTGTCACCATAATAATATTGTTTGAAAAATTAGTGCTAATACTGTATATAATTATCCTTTTCATTGATATTTTGTTTTTATGATAAATGATGATCGAGTCATCTGTTGTAAGATCAACTCACATTCTAATAAAGTAGTAGACCAAATTCAAGCCAATATCTGATATACTGTACTATAGTTTTGAAATTTTTTCCCCGAAAATAATTAATTTTTTGTGTCACAATAATTGTATTGATGTCTTAGTAGATTTGTAGATCATTCTATTCTATTGTTTTTCTCAATAATGCATACAAAGCCCAGGCAAAATAAAGCATTTAAATACAAAAGAACAAGATTGTATACGTATATTTTGAAAATTTAGAGTGGTAATTTATTCAACTATTCACTTCTTGTGAGATAAAAAATAATAATTTCTGATGAAATATTGATCTGATGTAAGCATGTGAGTAATATTACCATAGTATTCTGTTTTTCAAAAGTTGAACTCAATTGAAGCTATAATGATAATCAATGACGCTATCCATTAATATTATCATAAATCGATAATAATGAAGCTATCCTTAGAACTACATACTGGCATCAATTTAAGTCAGGACCAAAGAGAACTGGTGATCATCATTTGGTTGTTCGGAGCAACTTCCCTTTCCAATTCCAATTCAAGTCAAATTCAAATCTAAATTCTAATATGAAATAACTTTATTTATATTCTTGTTTCAAAATCAACTCCATTCCTAACACACAATCTACACCAATTCCAATTGTCCCATTCATACCTTATAATGTCTTTCCTTCAATCTGCGCTCCTCTTTCCTACATTCGTGCTTCTTAATTACTCTGTGGGCTCAACAGTCGTCACAATTGAAACTGTCAACACCTACTAGCTACTACTGCAGTCTCCAAGATTGAAAAAGACAATGCTCAGCTAGTAGATTGATTGATTGAGTAGGTACTTTATTTAGAGTGCATTAGCCAAATGTAATGAATAGAATGAAGTTAGCTTTATTCTGCTTAGAAATTAATAATTTTGACTAGCACCATGATAGAAAAAACGGTGTTAAACAAACACAATGATTAAAGAAAGTTTTTCTTGCTGTCTTACTTTCTTGCTATACGTAGCAAGTAAAATTTGTGAAAACTCAGAGAATTGTGAAAATATACTTTTTTCCAATGTGAATAAATTTGTACCGTGTACTGTCTGTATTTTGTTCTCCATATGAATCTAGGATTTCGCGTGGGTAGTGGAACGATAATAATTTCATAAATGAGAGTACCTACAGGCTTGGGTGAGATCCGGACCATCAGGAAGTCAATTTGCAGCGCTTAACTATCTGTTAGTGCAACTGGCATTCACCATAAGTAGCCACCCTTCCAACGGTTGATTGAGAGCTCAATTCTCAACCATCTTCCTCAATTTATCTCCATACATTTTTACTGGTTCTTTGTGAAGTTGAATTTTTTAAAGTTTTGATTGATGAAAACTTCAATTTCGAGTTTCCTGGAACTTATGGGAGCTTGTGATATTTGCTGTCTTTGTTGACTATTGACTAAAATAAATAAATCTGATTTGTAATATAACTTTTAAGAACTTTTGTATCTCCATTAATTGAAAATTAGTTTTTTATAGTGTGTATTATCTATAGAATTAAAATTGTGTGCCTATAGAATGTAATTGAATTTTTTATATAGCATCAACAAGCTGAAATTGATTTTAGAATTGAGTTTTCAGTAACTCTCTAGGGAAGAGCCCCTTTCATTCTCCCCCCACAAGTTCAAGCGTGAATGGAGGGAGGGAGTTAGGGTTGGTACTGTATTTTATTGTCAATATCGGGTGTCTTGTTCTCTTCTCATTCAAATAGCCTCCAAGTAGTCAAATTTCACCACAGGAAAATATGTGTCATGAATGAATAAAATTAAATTCGTTAAATTTAGTATAATTTCAAATGGTGGTTGGTTTTTTAGACTTGAGTTTGGTCTGAATGAACGATCATTCTATTGATGAACTATATCCATTGCATTTGCATTCTGAACACTGATCAAAGTAGGCCTAGTGCTACTGCTAGTAGAAGTTGTTAATTACTTTGCATGGTAATTTAAAAGGTGATGTTTATCGAGGCTATATTCCTAGTGTGTCGTATGCTTCAATTGTATTTCGATTTAGAAGTTCACAGTCGAAAAACTGTTTAGAGATAACAGAAGAATATTTTTCCTGATTTTTTATATGCTTAAGCTTATATATTCATGGCTGATGAAAATTACTAATCTATATAGACATTCGAATTTTGAAACTACTTTTTTCAATAAACCAGTTGATTGTGGTCTCATAATTTCCGTCTAAACTATTTGAATTATTGTTTGCTTTAATTTTCAAATCTATATTGATGATATTGAAAGTTAGTCAGTCATGAATTAATTTTCCGTTGAATATCTCTGAGTTCTGAACTATTCTTTGTTTCTCAACTATGGTTTTCTTGATGGATTTGCTGATTCTACTCGTAATTTGGGGGCATTTGCCCTTCAAATACAGTACATCCTCCCTCAGCTGATCAAATTTAAAAGTTCACCAGAGTCTTCTCGAATAATCTGAATAAACATAAAAAAAACGCAGGAATAGCCTATATAATTCATTTATTATTTTCGAAAAAAATCAATTTGGTCCAACTGAACGTAAATGCTAAATTTTAATGTTTTTGGTTTGGTAAAATCTTCAGATCTGATGGTGAATACAAGAATGAATCACATGACTGCGATTCCGATTTTATTTAAAGATATCCTAGTTCCTAGTATGAAATAGATTTCCTAGTAGGCACAAGCTAGAGAATGCTATTAACGTTTCTAAATTTGTAAATTCTGTGAAAGCGTATTTTCAAGTACTATCATAATTCCCATGACAATAATATTCTTGTTGAAGTAGCTCACTCTTGCCTTATGTAAATGTTGAAACATTTATCTTATCTATTAACTCAATAAGTGACTCATTCGTTGCTCTATAGCCTGATTCAACAACGTTGTGATTTTGACAATGTTTTTGTAGTTTGAGCTGAGTTCAAACAGACTGCAGATAAACTGTTTTAAGATATATGTGATACATAATACATTGACAAAATTCAACTGAAATAAAATTCATTCTTTTATAGCCTCTTGCACAAATTACTGCTTATCATTCCACTTCGGCCATTTTAATGAATTCCAAAGTTATTTAATCATTAAGTGAATGATTTGAGAGATGAATGAGTTTACATGATTAATTTTCAAGTTTATTGGAGAATAAATATTTTGAATAAATGAAAACTGCCTGAAATAAACGGTCTCTTATAAGTGACTGATTTTGGGTGTCAAGTTTGGTCATAAAAGAATTTTTCTAATTGTAATTGATAGTTGAAAATTAATACATTTTTTCTAAAATAGTTTACTAAGAAGTCTAAGTATTACTGTAATCAAAATTATTAGAGAGGACTGGCCCTACGACTGATTTGACTGTTCAATACGGTACTACTCGTACTATCATAACTAACACGGTTCTATAATCCTAATAAATATTTATTGTACCACTCGCGCACTGCTTAAAATACCAATTATTAGTACCCAAATAATAATTTCTTTGACGTATGATGATATTCTTGAGAGGCGTTCTTCATGGACTCATGTGGCAATCAAATGTGTGTATTTAGGGGATGTATCCACTTTTAAATACTATATTCTCTTGAAATTGTATATTTTGGTACAATATTTCTGCAACATATTTTTCAGTTCAGCTGCAAGTTTCATGATAGCAAAACATTACATGATAAAATTTTAAAACAACTGTCTATTGAAATATGAAATAGAATACATATTAGTTTTGAATCGTGTGAAACTCAGTCTAGAAATGTAGACTACATTTCGACATTCTGTAAAACGTACGGACCGTTAACTGCGGGTGTTTGTTCTGTGCTGTGTGACGACCATTAGGCAAGTTTAATACATGAAAAAGTACGTGGAATCTTGGCTGTTGGCTGCTACTCAGAACACGGACTGCATTCCATTCTGGATGCAAACAGCAAGGTAGATAGACAGAGCAGAGGCCTCCATGGAAATAGAGTAGGGGACGGGGGAATCACAGAAGTGAAAGACAATTTATAATTCCAAGTGCATTAAACTCTTCAACTGGAACTTTCTGTTTTCAAGTTGATATTTGGATTGTATTTTGATGATTCTTTCAGGAATTAAAGAATAACTTGTAAGACGCTTATTGGAGAGTTAAGGCATTTTGAATTGGATCGAATTGTTGAATTGGAATTGGATCATGTAATATCGCTCTTTGAATGTGGAAATTAATGCATAATGCAATACTGTACTCTGGGGCTCTTGAGTCCCGCATTGATTACTGTTATTGATTCCAGTTTGAATCCTATTTGAATTGATTGAAAATCAGTAATGTAAATTTTGCTTTTATTCTATAGATTATTCATCAAGGGGGGGAATCAAAGTGGTATAACTTCACTAATTTTTTTCTCGAAATCGGGTAAAAATCGAAAGCTTTTGATTGTAATAGTAGAATCTGTTTTGTGTGTGTGTTAAACATTCTAATTCCCTCGGTCACTCATAAATGGTAGCACAATCTGAACGCCTCAACAAAACCATCATTCTTTTCCGATCAAAGTTTTACCACTTTGATTCTTATCGTATTGTTGAACAGTTCTCAATTTATTTGAACATTGTTGAACTTTCTCTTTTTATCTCTCTCTTTCCTTTTCTTATCCTCTTCCTTTTCATTTTTATCATTGACTTCCTTTTTCTTTTTATCTTTTTCTTTCTTCAATCATAATCATCAGTAAGAAGAAGAACAGAGAAGTAGTTGAATTTTCTTTTCATCCTTTTTCTCGTACTCGTTTTCTTTCATTTTCTCTTCCTCTTTCTTTTTCATCATTCATGATCATAATAATCAGTAATAAGAGAAGGAAAAATAGAAGATAAAGAAAAAGAAGATGAATAAAAGGGACTGAAAGAAAAACGAAAATAAGGATAAGAACAGTAAGAAGAACAAAAATGAGGAGGAGGAGAAGAAAAGAAGAAGAAGAGTAAGAAGGAAAATGCAATAATAAGAACAGAGAAAAAGAAAAATCTTCTTTCCACTCCCTCTTCCTCTTTCTTATCTTTCTTTTCTCTCTTTTTCTCTTTCTCTTCCTTTTTCTTTTTACACTAGTTTTTTACGTTCTCTTTCTCCTTGTTTTTCTCGTTCTCTTTCTCTTTCTTAAGTCATAAACTTGATCAACAGAATCATCATCATCACTACCACCAACATCATTTCATAATCATCAGTAAGAGAAAGAAAAACAGTAAAAAGAAGAAGAAAAAGAGAATAATAAAAAGAAGATGAGTGAGAAGAAGATGAAGCACAACAGCGAAGAAGAAGAATCTTATCTTCTTTCTTGAAGGTGAGAAGATTGAAAAGGAGAAGAAGATGAAGAAGAATAAAAGCAGTGTGAAGAAGAAAAAAGAAGAATAGTGAGACGAAGATGAACAGTTGGAGGAATATCAATGAGAATATGAAGAACAGTAAGAAGAAGATGAAGAAAACAAATAAGAACAGAGAAGAAAATCTTCTTTCTCTTCTTCTTCTTTTCCTTCTCTTAGTCTTCCTCTTTCTCTTTATTTCCCTATCCTTTTCTCTTTTCCTCTCCCCCCCTCAACGTTCTATTTCTCATCATCTTTCTCTTTCTCTTATCATAAATATTGAAAAGAAGAATAACAGTAATAATAATAATAAGGACAGTAAGAATGACAAGAACCAAGGAGAAGAGGAAGGATTTCATTCTCTTCAATTACAGACTTGAATCAGCGAAATAACTAGATAGCGAAATTCAAATGTGGATAATGAATTAGCAAAAAGTAAAATTAACTACGAATAGTTCAAGTTTGAATAATACAAAAATGCCTGTCGATTAAACCACAGGTACCTATTGCAATCAAGGTTACTTTTAAAAACAGTACCGTACAATCAAATTAAATACTAAATATGTTGATTAGATATTTTTCATCATTATTGAGTTGGATTTTTTTAAAATAATGTTTATTAATACTGATGCACATTTCACAGTAGTTCAAGTTCCATCTGTCTTCGAGTAGTATGCTAATCTTATGTCATTGTGAATGTTTACAAAATGCATCAGTGTTTCAGCAGAATGTGTTCAAGCCTCTTGCAAATACAGTCTTCAAGAAGATCCATTCCAATGTTATTCCAGAGACCTGAGACCAAACACCCACCCACCCACTGGTCTATAATTATGTTTTTTTTCTGTATAGAAATTATTATTCATGTTTTAGAAGCATACGTATTCAAGAGAATATGGATGTTGAATAGAAATAGAATCAATTGATTAGAGTTATAAAATCAAAGTATACAATGTCAGAAACACAGAAAGGTATCAATGTGTCATTACTGCAATCTCTAATCCTTTACATCTTTGAGTAATGAAGGTCTATAACTATAACCCTCTGGTAACCCTCTATAACTGTAACCCTCTGGTTCTGAATCAAGTCATTCAAATAAGTGATTCTTCTCTACAAGGTTGATTATGTGTTACAAGAACGTATTATAAATATGAAGTTCATCATTTGTATTTTATATTTCAATATATTGTACCTCACAATGCATTACTTATTATTATTATTACTAATTATTATTCATGTTTTAGAAGCATACGTATTCAAGAGAATATGGATGTTGAATAGAAATAGAATCAATTGATTAGAGTTATAAAATCAAAGTATACAATGTCAGAAACACAGAAAGGTATCAATGTGTCATTACTGCAATCTCTAATCCTTTACATATTTGAGTAATGAAGGTCTATAACTATAACCCTCTGGTAACCCTCTATAACTGTAACCCTCTGGTTCTGAATCAAGTCATTCAAATAAGTGATTCTTCTCTACGAGGTTGATTATGTGTTACAAGAACGTATTATAAATATGAAGTTCATCATTTGTATTTTATATTTCAATATATTGTACCTCACAATGCATTACTTCAATGTTGTGTCATTACTCCAATATCCTACCTCATTTCGTATTTCATAGTTTATTACAGTAATACTGTTCCTCATAGCTCATAGTGTAGTCTCTCATATAGTGTTACAGTAAAATGTTGAATAGTTTTCATCTGTTGCCTGGACTTGAGCCACCTCAGATTACAATCTCAGAAAAACAATCGATTGTAGCCTACTCCCAAATTGAATCTGATATTGAATTACATAACTGTAATTAGTGGAACCATTAACAGTATAGTGAATAGTATTGCATGCTTATGCAATATGCAGCTGCCTGTTTGACGTGGCTGATTCTCTCCTGTGTCCTGTGTATCGTGTCACTCAAGTCTTTCTTTACAGAAAACTGTTTACTGGAGTGGTTTGTTGGTGTGTTATTTTTATGGTAGCTGCTTATTTATTGTGATGGGAGGTGGGAGGAGTGCAGCTTGCAGCGACTGAGCGATTTAATCCGTTTTAGGAGCCGACTGATAGGGGATAGGGGGCACTCACATTTGTGAGCTGGTTGCTGGGTCTGGAATAGAAGCCTTGTTCGGTTTTGGAACGATGTTTTATGCGCAGCCGTGGAAACAAGACCTTTTTACAGTTCTCCATACGCCATTCCGAGTGGTGGCTTCTCTTCTAACTGGAGCGGGGAACAGTTGTTCAACCCAAGCGCTGTTGCCAGATCTATCGCGTAAATAAATGTGGCGGCTACCTAGGTGTGTGTGTTTGTGTGAGACACGGACGACGCATCTTGCATCGCATCGACCGAGCCAATGCCAAATGCCCTGTCGAGCTGCAATCTTATCTGTTTCCAACGTTTCAAAAACAATCGAACCGTAGCCCGCGCTCTTTGTCGGTGAGCAAGTTCGATTTTCGACTTGAAATCGAATCACAAACGCTTGCGCTTGCGTTAAGTACGCCGGCTTGACAATTGTAGCGCCAGCAGTCAGGTTTATTCGAAATAAGCAGGGGTCTCCTTCTCAACCTCTTCGATGATGTCAGAGTTTGTCTCTGCGGAGAATTAGAGAAAAGAGATAAGCTCAGACTTGGAGGATGCTTTAAAACGATGTAGACTGATATTGCACAATTTCTATAAAAATAATATGCCATATCAGATCATATCTAATTGAATATATATGGAGAAGAGAGAATAGATGATTTCCAGACTTGAAGAAGGCTTTAAAAACTACGTACGCTGATATTTGTAGGCGCAATTGCTAAAAATATACATATCAAGAGAAGAGAGACTTTTGTCTGAGAGATGAAAGAAGATTGATTTAAAAAGATGTATGCTTCTATTGCGAAATTGCTAGAAAACTGATGACATAATATTATAAGTTAAAGAATCATAGAATTACATTACAGTACATGAATAATTATATCTGTGAGACTGTACCTGTTATATTAATTGTACCTATTGAGAAGATTTGAGCTTTGGCTGATAGTATATCAGCAAGTACAAACAAAGGTTGACAAGTTATAAGGTTTGAAGCTATGAAGATCAGGCCAGCCAGCCAACTGTCAAAGATCACAAATTAGCAAGGTGAGTTGTGGGGAAGACATACTGCAGCAAATAATCTATGAACAAATAGCTCATTGCTGTAGCAATAATATATCAACAAATAGCACATGCACTGACAAGATATGATTACAAAAAACAGTGTTAACTATGTTGTTTTGCAGGGAAAATAATAATAGATTAAATCGTAAAGAGTAAAACATAATTTTTTATGTAAAGTAAGTGATGATATTTCATGTAAATTACTGATGAAAAGTGAAAACTAATTGACATTGTCACAACGACTTATTCTGTGCTTGTATCAAATATGTTTATAGGTGGATTATCTATCACTGCATCACCTCCACTACAGCAATATGATGATCAAAATAGGAATATATTAAGATATATTGAATATATTGGAAGCTCACAGTAATTTTACCATTAGGATTTTTTTCAAAATCAATGATTTTTCAAATTTGAATGAATAATCCATTCTTCATTGTTCCACATGTTTCATAATCTTCATTGTCAAATAATACTCATATCTGATCAAAACTGTTAGGCCTAAATTCGATTTTGAGCATAAAAAAACCTGTAAATGTAATCCATAACCAGCACTGTATAGGGTCCCCCCACGCCCCCCTAGAATTGGGAAATTTGTTATTTGACAGTTTTTATGTGAGTTTAGGCCCAATTTTTTGATTTTTTTTTAGTTTAGGTTTTTATGGTTTATAGGCCTATAGTACTACTACATATTCGTTCGAAAGGACGAATCTCATCTAATCTCATCATCTTATCTAATGCAATAGATAAGATGAGCTTTATCATCTTATCAATCATCTTATCTAATGCAAGTTGTTAATTGATCTTAACAACTTTTGAATTGCAATGTTATCGAATCTAATCATCTGTGCGAGAGTAAAATACTGAAAAATGTGATCGATATCATGTAGAAATGTATATTTTAATTTTTGCAAAGGAATGAAGAGAGCTCAATTTTAATATTTATTTGCAATGTACAGTGGAAGGTGATATCAGCTGATAATATGTTTCAATCTACCGAAATCCATACACAGTGAGTAATTCAGTTACTTAGTTCAGCCTGGTAGCACGGCTAGGCTCGACCAAGGGATAAATAAGGTTAACAAGAGTAGAGTTCCGTTTGGAATTTTTCTTACAACCGTTCTCCCCTACTATAGAGCAGTTGGTCTCTCCCCCTCTGTGAAACACCCTCTCCATTTTAAACCCTCTTTCGCAACGACTCTGACCTTGTGGCGTGCTCTCGCCTCAACACCATGTATTTCATTTCTTTTTTATTCCTTTTGAACTGATTTAAACCAGAGACTAATCTGTAAAAAAAATAGAACAATATAATAAAGGAAATAGATAAAACATTTAAATAGGATGATTTTGAAGAAATGCAATCTTGAAACAAGTTATTATTAATATTGATAATCCCTGCATTGAGTAGATGAGTTGAACTCAACTAAATCTCAACGTAAATCTTTTGAAATAATTCTCAGGAATTGACTTGTTTACTGAACTTTCTTTTACTTTCTCAATTCTATGTTATTCAGAATTTCCTTTAAATACTTTACTAGCAAGACTTACCTATAATATTTTATTTTTTATCTCATCTAAGTCAGGCCATTTTCATCAAATTTTGAAAACAAAGAATTTATCCCTGCTTCTCAATTTCTCTCCATTCGGATACAAGTAACTGTTCAACAGGTAATAATTGTTTCTATTATGGCGAATCACATAGAAAGCTATAATATATAATAATTATTGTATAAATTGTGTCACTTTGCATCTGATCTGAACCATAGATCCATTTTTTGAACAACTGAATAATGACATAGCAATCAGATAATTAAAAATAAAAGCTATTAGCTTCTACTCACGTTTGTGGAGAGCTTTCAGACATTAGGCCCTTCCATTTTTGTATGGTATATTGTTTCTTTCTTGAACTTCTCCTTCTCAATGAATAAATCACAAGAATTGATACTTATTTTTCCCCAGAAGCACGCATGAAAAACACGATTGTTGAAAAACACTATTGTTGTATTGTATATGTGCTAGAAGTAAACAATAATAGGTAGATAGTCCTATAATATTAACATACCCTAAAGAAATAAAAAATAAATATATTCAAACATATTCTTGTACTGCGTTTCTCTTCAACACAGCTCACATCCCAATATTCAGTATAATTCTATTCTAATTTCCATCAATTGTTTTATTCGATTTCTATCAATTGTTATAATCAATCAAAATTACAATTGTAAATCAAGGAAATCTATTTTCACACTTTATGCCCAGTGTGTGGAATTTGTTGATAATTGTTTGATAATATTTTATATTAATAAAATTTTTCCACTAAATAACTTACAAAATATAACCTAGGAAATTATATACTGTAATTTAAAAAGACAATAAATTCTAAAAGAAAAGACTATCATAACACTTTGAAGACGTAACATAATTTAAATAGAGTCCAAGTTAGGGTAAATGTTACATTAGGTCAAACAGTCTAGTCACACACACACACACACACACACACACTCTCTCTCTCTCTCTCTCTCTTTTCCTTTCTTCCTTCCCTTGTTACTTGTTATTCAAAGGCACCCAATCTCTCAAAATGAATTTCTAATTATGACCCTAGTACCTCTATATCATGCAGAGAATTCTTCGTTCAACTTTTTTCAGTTGATCAACGAAACGGGGAAAGGTGAAGACTAGTGTCTTCATTTACTATTTTGGATTTTATCGTATTAAATAATCATAAAATCCTATATAAGTTAGTGAAAGATTATGGCAATACAGTTTGCAAAATATTCGCATTAGAATTCCGATAAAGGTTTCCTTAATTTGTTGGTGAAGATTGATATGCTCAAGAAATAACTGCTATATATCAGTAGACTATTTCTTTTTGATTGTTTATTTCATTTATCGCAATATGTTATAGTGAGTAATCTACAGTTAAATACAGTTATTGTTTTTTGATCACTGCTTCCTATCTTACACGATTATTTAGTTCCTTAGTCGTTCCTTCTGATTTACTATTTTGTAGCCAATTGTCATAATCATTGTACAGTATTAGAACAAAGATGCATGCTCAGATGCTCATGCCTAATTTACACTAAGCAACGTCATAGACGATCAATATAAAATATAGCTCAGTAGTAGCAGTTTGTATTCGAAAGTAGTAAGTGAGCTATTTTGTAATACTGAATACTTTAGTAATAATTCGACATACATCATCTCTATATCTATAAAAGGCTAAGCCCCGACAGACTGACATTACACCACAGCCCAAACTACTGAGCCTAAAAACTTAAAATTTTGCACAATTGTTTATGGTAGCCTCAAAACATCCACTAAGAAAGGATTTTCAGAAATTTACCCCCCTGAGGGAGCTGGGGCCGCCAAAATTTTGTACTTTTTAACCGTTCATTTCACAGCTAAGAAAAATTCTGATCAGGAGCGCAGGGGAGTTCAGGAGAGGGCATTTTTCGAAAATTTTGATGTAAAATCACACTAAAGCTCAAACTAATAGGCCTACAGACTTAAAACTTTGCACGAATATTCTTCAAACATGCTAGACGCGCACTAAGAACGGATTTTGAGATATTTCGCCTCTAAGGGTTTCAAGGATGAAAAAGGATCCTATTAAGTAAGGTTATGAACATGGTAAGGTGAACGTCATATGGAAATGAGATAATTGACACATGATATTCTAACATATGTTGTAATCATTGGAAAGCTTAAAATAATTTTATCAATCAGCTGATCAAATTAATTTTGCGTTGAGAGCGCGAGCTTGCCACGTGTGTATTCCATTGTTGTATGCTTGGCCAGTTCGGTTTCCACCTTCTATCAGCTGTATATGGAGTCTCATACATCCCTATTAGAGAAGAGCACATAGATTTTCTTTGGTTAGGAGTTTGTTGATAATTCTTTTTTCAAATTCAAATGTTATTGCTATCAAAAATCACATTGAAAACTTTCTTAATAGACAACAACATTACAAACATATACCTACATTTATTTGTAGTACGGCCAGAAAAAGACGAATTTGAGTACTAGCCGTGAGTTCATTCAATATAACTTATATCTATTTTTTGTTAATATTTTGTGAATAAAAATTACGAGTTGATGAGAGATGTGAGTAACTCCTTATATTTGATCCAAATGGTTATTCATATTGTAGTAGTCGTGGTCACTGCAATCAAATGTTTTTTATTCTGTGGCTAATAAATTTCATACGTATTGATTGTCCATAATGTATCCAGTGTCCATAATGGAAGTGATTGAACTACTTAAAATTAATAACTTACTGTTACGATTGAGCCTGTCTTTTTTCAGCGTTGACTATTAATAATAAAGCTTTATTTATAAATAGCTTACCCGGCGAACTTTGTACCGCCAAAATGTCAATGTATCTCATGTCACACTTGACTTTATTTGGTGAATCATGAAATTTATCTGACAATCAATATTTTCATCCACATCTCAATACGGACTTCCTATGTGCTTAGTCATGCAGCATTCATTATTCCGAAAAAATATTCTTCTCAATTAATTGGTAGTAATATCTATTAGTAAAGTGTTGAATTAAAAAAATAGATAGGTTAAATCAGTGTTTCAAAGATGAATTCAATGTTTTCATAGTTGTTGATTGCCAATAGATGGTCCAGGAAATATTCAATGTACGATGAATTACACAGAATTCCATATTCTTTCCATCTTCCATTTTAGGATGAATATAAGCTAAGCTAAATTTAAAAAAAAATTATTCTTTCATTCTTCAGTAATCAATGAATGCAATATGAACAACTCTCTTTCATGAGAGTTCATTTTTTTCAACATTTTCCAGTTTCTCAATGATAGGGAAGTGATAATGATTTGTATAATTATTCTAAGGAACCATTATCTACAGCTGGTACCAATCAACTACACTTCAACTCCAAACTACCGTTTCAATACCAGTACACAATTTATCACAGGGTGACATGTTTATTACAGCTGGTAACTTTAGATGCTAAATCATATTATAACAATATGATCTTGAATCATGATCATCTTTCCGTTCTTCAGTAGCCGCTCGGCCGACAATTTCGAAAACATAGGTCTGTAAAATAGATTAATAAATAATTTTTATTAGCCCCCTATTAAAATTTCTGTTCAGAAAACATCTCCAATATTCACACAACATATTCCCAAAGTTTCATGCCGTTATGTCAAGTAGTTTTCAAATCTATAGGGAACAAACAATCAAGCCTCTCTAAATGGAGTTAGAATGAAAGGTTGACAACTTTCAGTTCTGTTGTTTCAACACTTTTTTTTTCAAATCACTTTCAAAAAGTTCATGTAGTACAATTATACCTACTATTGTGTTCGAGCCACTTCTGGCGCTATCATAGTTTCACCACTATTCTGTTCCACAGTCCTATCTCTTGCAGTCGTTAACTATATATCTATAATATTAATAAAGTAAAGAGCTGGCTTATACACGTACGGGATAGGAAAATTTTGTTTGACGCATCATCACGTCTGAACTACTGGACTAATCAACTTGAAATTTTGCATATAGATTCTTAATTAACCAAGGATGGTGATAGGCCTATTTTCAATTCTTCAAAATATCATTACGTCAAGTTTTCAGTTTGTTAAGTTTTAAAAAAGATCCTTGCGGAGCACGGGTTCCTTCTAGTGTTGTATAAATTATTGTGGATTATATACGTATGATCAGAAAATAAATAAACTACCTATATAGAATAGCTATAGATTGTTTAATCTATGGTATGAGTATTCCATTTCGATTGCTGCTCAAATTATTAGTGAATGCTACCCACTCATCAAGTCCAAATCATAATCTAATACCTTTAATCCACTGGAATCAATTACTGGATCAAGATATGCAATTAGAAAGGTGTACACTGGCTCTGTACTATTTGGCATAAGCCAATTCTTGATACTCTGGTGCTGAAACTTCAAAGCTATTCCCAAAATTGATCTTCAAATTTATTCGACCTTTGCATTCAGTGCAAATATTTAGAGTTGGATCAATAGTGATGTTTTCTCCAATACTAGTTCACTTCAGCTATTCAGAATGCTGGAAATGATATTTCAAATTTTCGGAATGTACATATTATCAACTAGTAAAATATATATTATCTAGGTTTAGTTATGAATAGATAAGTTTGATAACTCAAAATTTCAAGAAAGCATTTTTTCAATATTTTCTGATTGTTACAATTTTTCTGATGTAAAATTACATTAGTTTTAATTGTACATTGAATTGTACTTATGTTTGATGTTGATGAATATGTGCAATATCAGTGCACAATACAAACTTAATCGATCAACTGTAATACTATAATCGATCAACTTTACAATAACAATGAATAAAGGAGGTTGTTCTTAATTCGATATGTGTGATTTATCACACTCGTTAAATCTCTTCTAGAAACAAAGACGGTAAGTTTGACTCTGAATTATGTAGTTGGCAATGTTCTTCTATAAAAATACCCCTAAAAAATGCAAGTTCTGCCGATTTCTAAAAATAGCACCCTCCTTCTTCCAGCAGTGATCTAAAATTACCGCCAGTCTCGTCTTTATGTTCTAAAATAAAAACAATGCTCACCTTGCATACTTTTCTTTCTCATTGATGGATTTTGTGGGTGGGGGAGCAGAATGCTCAATCGTTGAAGAATATTATTGACTAAGAAAATGCATTCATTGCTCCCCAATCCACTTTTATTTATTTTTCATGAAAATGGTTTATTTATATTGCGATATAAAGGTAGTCATCTTCAGGATCAGATGGAAGACTGCTACCTGTCTTCATTATAAAATGGTTATTGCTCTAGTATTGGAGCAATCCAATATTACTTCAGTATTGGTGCACGAATCATCAGGAACAGTGTTATCTAAAGGTAATATTCCCTAGTGTCTGGAAACACTGTTCTTCCAATCCCTAAGAAGTTTAGATACAACAATATAAAATATTGTCAGACCAATTTCAATTCTGAACCCATTTGCAAAGATAATTGAAAGAGTAATTCACATACAGATCTTCAGGAATATAAAAACCACCATCATAGAATGTCAACATGGATTCATGCCGGGTTAATCCACTGCAACCAATTTGTCAATCTTTCTGTCGTTGAACCTTGTGTAAAAAATCAGGAACAGATTGATATAATCTACTCGGGTTTAGAATAAGCTTTTGATAAAATGCCTCACACTATTTTACTCAAGAAGCTCAGTATATTTCAACTTCGATTCAGAGGAGCTACTTCTATGAACTTCCTAGCAACATCTGGCGATTTACACCTCATGTTCCAAGAACCAAGATTGAATGAATATTACGCGAGATATGGCAGCTCTAGTGATAATTTAGCTTAGGAAGGTTATATAAAGTTTTATCATTGTTTGAAATAATCTAGAATCACTCGCAAATAAAATGCAAAGCAGATTGAGATTGTTGCATTATCGAGGCAGACTTTAAAAGCATGCCTTGGCGTGCACTGTAACAAACCTCCAGCGGCTACCTATCACTAAAGGTGCCATATCTCACTTGATAATCATTTAATCTTGGAACATGAGGTGTCAATCGATTAGTAATTAAATTTACTAAAAAAGTTATCCCTATATATTTTTGTAAAATATTTTTTTTTAATGGAAAAATTTTGTTTAATGACTCAAAAACTGTCATAATTTGTTTTTAGCTCTGTTTAGTTGTTATAAATGTTGGTGCAAAGTTTCGCTCTCGTATGATCAACCATTCTTAGGAAAAAATAAAAAATGAAGAAACAAATTGGCGGCTGTGTGAGTAACTGAGGACTTGGAACAGTTTGAAAATAATATTTAAATATGTTTGTTACCCAGGAACAATGTCCTAGAATATTGGTAGGGATTTCGTATAGTATACTTTGTTACTATTGTACTGTTACTATCGCTTTTACATAATTACAGTTTCTTTATAATGGGATAGTTTCAGTCCCAAAGCACATTACCAAGTATTTATGTGAGCTCATCACGCTTGAAATACTTGACTGATTAAGCTGTAATTCTTCACAAAGATGATCGTTCTGAAGACTATAGCTGATTGGGTCGATGTCAAACGAGGCAAACGACAGAAGAGTCCTGCGTCAGTCGAGACCAGCGACGGTAGAGACCGGCGACATTCGAGGCCAGCGACGGTAGAGGACTCCTGAAAAAGAGGCCTCAAATGTCACCTGCGTTAGGCGACAGTTGAGGCCACTCTAATTTTTGTACAGCCCCGACAGTCGAGACCTGCGACGGTAGAGGACTCCTGAAAAAGAGGCCTCAAATGTCGCCTGCGTTAGGCGACAGTTGAGGCCACTCTAATTTTTGTACAGCCCCGACAGTCGAGACCTGCGACCGTAGAGGACTCCTGAAAAAGAGGCCTCAACTGTCGCCTGCGCTAGGCTCTCTAGAATGGTAGACAGCACCAAAAGAATATTATCATTTAATTTGTATGGATTTACCAGCAATTGAATAATATATTATATCCCATTATTCCTTCCATATTATGAATAAGTATTGCAACTTTACAACTGTAAATAAAAAAACGAAATATTTAAAAAAAAAAACGAAAATATCAAAAAATATCTTAAAAAACGAAATTTTCAAACTCGTAAATACCTTTTTGATACTTGAATGTCAAATTCTCAGTTCATGATAGATGTAGGATATTATTCTACAAATCAATATCCTGTTACAAATCAATAACTTTTATTAATTTCACACATTCACATTCTCTTGATCATACATTAAGCTTTTCTCATAAAAACTAAATTGTTCATTTATTTCATTAACGATGTTGCTTATGGAATTAATCACATGATTACTTTCATATGATGATAACATCATTTTATTACGTCAAAATAGAATTGCCATCCCTACAATCTCATATCCTACACTCAGCCATTCTGACAAATTGGCTTGCCCTCAAGCCATAGAATGAATGAATATGAAAAGGATTACAAACATAAACGTTGACATTATCTTCTATCCATCTATAAGACGAGATGGTGTCTGTCTTTCTGTCAGTTTGTATGTGAGCTCATCACGCTTGAAATACTTGACTGATTAAGCTGTAATTCTTCACAAAGATGATCGTTCTGAAAATCCTTTAAGGATAAGCCCTATCTACCTTCAAAGTTCATATGCTTTTTTTATGAAGGAAGTTTCCATTATTTGGATTTCAACAAATCAGAAGTTATAATCATTACAAAATGTATTTTGTCTGGAATCGCAGTAGGATGTGTCCTCAACTATAGTCTGCTGCAAGCGAGTCTCTATTTTTGTTCAGGCCCGACAGTCGAGACCAGCGACATTCGAGGCCAGCGACGCTAGAGGACTCCTGTAAAAGAAGCTTCAAATGTCGCCTGCGTTAGACGTCAGTTGAAGCCTCTCCAATTTTTGTACAGCCCCGACAGTCGAGACCTACGACGGAAGAGGACTCCTGAAAAAGAGGCCTCAAATGTCGCCTGCGTCAGGTGACAGTAGAGGACTCTTCAATTTTCGTACACTCCCGACAGTCGAGGCCTACGACCTACGTCGCAGGCCTCGACTGTCGTCGGTCTCGACTGTCGCGCCCCCTAGCTGATTGTTCATGAAGATATAGCAGACATTTCTCTTGTAGGTAGAATATTGATGTGGATGTAATAGCTTCGGAGCTATATATTGTTATAAGATAGTTCATTCTTAGCCTGTTCCATTTCAAGTATATTTATCATGAAAATCTAGGGGTGGAATTCTGTTCTTTAATAAATGATATACCATTTATAAGACGTTTGGCCTTCCCATTGATACAGCAGTGCTGTGTTCTGAAATTTGGCCCTCACCATCTTCAAGTTACTGCGGTTGTGTGGTTTCTGTGTTACCTGTTTCGAGTAGATATAAAGTACCCTATCAGGTTAACCTCTTAAAGAATTCTGTAAACATCTAATAGAAAAAGACTGGACTCTAGTGACCTTGAGTGTTGGGTCTGGAATGATGGATGATCTCTATGTCACTTGTCGCTTCTGCATTGTGAAGCTCTCGTGTATAGAAGTGACACAGCTAGTACAACAACCTTGACTTCAAATTCATAGCAAAGTGACGATCGTCCCGTTTTACGTGATTCTATCTTGTAATTAAAAAAATACTCCAAAATTTAAATACGTCAGGTGCATTATGGTACATAGTTATTTTTCCCTCTCATGAGAGCACTGAATTAGTTAAGTTGAGGGGTTCAGTTTAAAAGATCTGAGAACGTGAGAAGAAGGAGAGCAGTTGGTTGTTGAGAGTGATTTCCAGCTGATGGCTGATATTTGACATCATGGATGGAGATTGAGTGTTGGTCTTCAATATCCTCTTACTCCTTCAAGCTGTAAATTTACGTACTACGAATTATACAAAATAATGGTCTATTTACATTCGTTTTATTTTATTCCATTGACAAGACTTCAGGGAGGGCTACAGAAGTAGCATGTAGCAGATGACGAGGCTATACCCTGGCTCAAAAACTTAGAAATGCATGTATGAATTGATTTCTTTTTATTTGTTTCTGCCACTGCCTATCCATATACTGTATATCCATACTGCCTATCCATATATCAATGCAAGTAGCAATGTAATTACGTAATACATTACATTGCTATGGGAATAGTCTAGATTCTAGATCAATATGAATGGTTTGTACTATATGTACAGTACTATTGTATATTCATGTTAGATGTGTACTTACATAACGCATAATTATATATATTCTTTCCTATTTTACCTTATTTCACAGTGTACTTCAACCATATATATGTGTTTCTACTTTATGTAATCTATATTTCACCTTCTATCACAATATACTTTTAAATTTAATCTACATTGTACAATGTGTTTGTACAATGTGTGCTTGTACATGTACACATGTGTTCAATGTATTTGTACATTCGCCATTATATTAATAGAGCATTTATGGAATTTCATTCTCATGCTCTGAAAGTGATAAATTTATTCACCGTGACACATTGTAAGAATAGTTGATGTATTTGAGGAATTTTATTAAAAACCTAATACAAAAAAATAAAGTACCCTTTTATTTAAACATTTCAAACAACTAGTTTCGGCCTTTATGTGTGTAAAAGGAAAGGGTACTTTATGTTTTTAATAATTCAAAAAAAAAGTAGCCCATATAAGTGAAGTGATCTTTTGAGGAATTTTGTATAGTAGTTTAGATAAGTAAATATTTTCAGGTATAATTTCCACCATATATGTTTTTCTGATATTCCATGGTTGCATGTTGAGTGCAACTTACTATCTACTGTATCAGTACAGTACAGTCTACAGTCTACTTCTCCCAGGTCTTTGACTACTTTTGAATTGTTTTGTTGTGTAAATGCGATCAACGAACAATTTTCTGACGTTAATCATAGATATTGTAGCCCATAGTATTTTTATTTTTTTAAAACTTTACGATTTTGGGGCTCATAAACCTTTTTCATCTCGGTGTCTATACATTTAATCAGATGTGTATGAATGCGTCGCATTCTATTTTGGAGGGTTGGTCATTGAGCAACAGATGAGACAAACTTACGTAGTTTTCTCTTCCAGGTGATATTTTTCACGCCAAATGTGATGAAAAAACAAAGAAGTGACGAACTATATACAATAATTAGTTTTGATAAGCAATAGCATTCTTGAATAGACATAGCAAATAGCAATGTAATACATTATATATTACCATGGGAATAGGTGTTTATATTACTATAGGATCAAGATGTTTTGTTTGTATTGTATGCACAGTGCTATGCATATTCATGTAAGTTGTGCACTCACATGGATTTATAATATAAATTTAGGTATGAATGTGTAATGGAAAATTATTGATGTATACGATGTCTATATTATTCCACGATGTCTATATCATGCTTGTTGACTGGAAAAGTGAGTTAAAAGTAAGCATTGTGCTTCAGGAAAAATAGACGAACCTTTTCTGGGTAACAGTAGGATCTACAGTGTGAACAAGATTGGTTTCAGTTTGACGCATGCGCAGATGGAAATATTTCCGTCCAAATGATGCGAAACAAAGAAATTGAGAGATGCATCTGCGTTTAGAAGTGGCTCCCCCTTCACGTCTTTGCCCTCGACTGCCACACTGTCAGCTAAACTGGTCTTGTGTTACCACACCTCTATATTTCAATCAAGTTACATATTTAAAAAAAAAAAAAAACATTAAAAAAAGCAATATGTCATTTACAATTGTGTGTACAAACGAATGGCTTTAATGATGTAGCCGAAACGTGTAGGAACCTTGTTCTCTATACTTTTCTCAAATTGTACTATTGATTATTCACTTTTCAGTTTTGAGTAGCATTAAAAGAAAAATGAACTGATTTTTTTTTTTCTCATGAGAACGTTCATTTCCATGAGATTAGGTAACCCGACCGTAGAGACTGAGACAGACCACAGAGTACAGAATGTAACTACTAAAATACCAGAGAATATAGAATTTAATTATTACATTCAGAATAGAAAGACATAATTTATTTTTCCAAAATCATAAATAAAGTAAAACATGGGCACTCGAACATCAAATATGTAAATACAACAATTAACCATCAACTACCATTCTCGCTTAGGCCTACAGTATTCTAATATTTTTGAGATATTTATAAACAATTTTACTTGTTTAATATAAGTATCGTGCTATATTAACCTACATATTTACATTTGCGATCTACTGAAATAACAGTAATACAGTAAAATAGCGTCATGCTCATTGTCCCAACACTAGGACAACTTATTAATAATCCAGGCTTGGCAGAGATTGACTGTGACTTGATCCCTCGTTATTAATTTGAATGTAACTGAATTAAATAAAAACTGATCTATAAAATTTAAATTAGTTCTACATCAAGGATTCGAAGAATATTGTCTGAAGTATTCCATAAGGTTTGAAAACAACTTCAACAAATAAAGATTCTATAAAAGAAAATCTTGAATAGATGTTTTTAAATTATCTTTATAAAATGTAGCAGATAATAATTAGAGGAATGGAATACTGCAAAAGTTTCTTCCCTAACCTAGTGCTATTCTTCCTACCATCTCTTCCAACTTCGTTTCGATAGTGTGCCTTTTTCATGTAGAAAGGTACTATTTCTAGTGACAAGCTTTGTACCATTCTTCCTTCTATATTTTAAACTTGCTTCTCATTAGTATGCTTTTGCATGTTCTGGTCTTACAACTATTTTGTGACAAGTAGTCAATTTTCTTTTCATCAATGGAGTATTTTTAGGTTAATTTTGACTATGGGTGGAGTTCTTGGATTCCCGGACAAATCTCTTAGCTGTGTTGAAAGCAACTAGGCGATTAAACTTCACATTATAATCGTGCAAGTTGGGATGGAATGGTGGCGTCTACATCGTAGACTCCAAATTAGATATCAAGGTACTGCAATCCAGAGGTGAAAGGGACTTAGAAGGGAAAAGCTGGGATCCTACGGGAAAGATTCGTAAGAGCGAAACTCTGTCATGCATATCTACAATAAATTAGAGCAACTTTCGATCGCCAAGATCACCTAGAACATTAATACTTGGAGATTATTTTGCTCCTCTTTCACATAGAATCTGAAAATTAATCAAATTTGGTCATATCAATAAATTCTATGCAAATGCTTGTGAAATTAATACATTGAAATTTTTACTTTTGTAAAATAAACTTTTGTAAATGATACAATCAAACTCATTCCTAGCATACAGTAGCTGATGTTAGACGTGCTGCTAGCTATATTTGCTTGTATTTTGTTTCATAAATATTTTCACTATTGTGAAAAACAGTTTTTTTCTATCCGTGTATGTAAATTGAGATCACAGTGAGTGAGGTACGTCAAATAAGTTTTTTTCAAACATGGAATAACACTTAATTTACATCTTCTAATAATATTCAAAAATCCTTTGTAAAATCTTGTATATTCGTTGCGATGCTTACATAAAAACATTTTTCAGTAGTTTCGTGGCAATAGGATTGTCAATAATAGGATTGTCTTAGAAGCCAACATATAGACTAACTATGTATTGGTGTTATTATTACTAATAACTGACTGTTATCAGTGGAATGCTGAGTTATCAGCCATTGAACGTAATGCGGCTCATTCAGTTGTCAAATCGAACTAGATTCTCAATCATGCCTAATCGTTGAGTTTAACGCCAATCGTCTCTAATGTCATTTTAGATTTGCAAATGACTTCATTATTCAATTCTATTACTATTACATCCATCCATTCATATAATATAATGAACAATTAGACCGTGAGTAGTGAACAAGTGAACTGCTCTGGTGAAAGTACAAATCAGGTGAATGTGAATGCAACCTTCGATCTCTCCAACTCTCTGTCCCTCTTTCCCCCCCTCTCACTCTCTCTCTCTCTCTCTCTCTCTCTCTCTCTGTCTCTCTCTTTCTCTCTCTCTCATCTCTCTCTCCATTTCATATTATTCTCATTCAGTTCAGAATCGATCTTCAATACATTATCCATCGATGATTCTCCAAATTGTATGGGAGAACTACTCTTCAGACTCGTTAACGCGGCACCAATAATTCAACCATATCTTCAATTTTGCAATAGTGTAGTAATTGTTAGAAATAACCTTCACTTCACTGATACGGTAGATAGATATAGTTTCCAAATTGAGCAGCATATTGCATGCTGGTTTGCGATATTCAAAAGATAGACATCTGAAATTGGGTCACTGTCAATAATTAATATTGGGAATGAAATCATCATCAATAACAAAGCGTGTATATACTTGACCATTATATTATTATTAGGGTTTAACTTTCGAGATTTACCGTTGAACAACAAGTGAAGAAGGACTCTTAGTAACTAACTCTTAGAGCCAAATGGAAAGTATGAGTAAGAATCGAAGAATACAATTTAAAAACCAGTAAACATGAAAAATACAAAAAATAAAAAATATAGATAGAAATTGATTCCTAATTGGAAAGGTAGAAGCCAGTCAAATTAGAAAGTAAAATAACAGGAAGACGGAAGCTGGTCTACTACTTTCAGATAAGACTAAATAAGTGGTGTGGCGTACTTGCTATGGTGTTTAAGTGTGGTGTACTTGCTATGACTAAAATTAATGTCTCTTTGTTTAAACTATAAATTGAAAAAAGATCCCATGCCTAGTTGTTGTTTAACTGTTCTCATGAACATATTTGGAATACTTAGACGTGTGTAGGCCTAGTCTCGGTCAATGTAGCCCAGTCAATAAAGGATTTTTAGGTCCGAAAATGAGATAAAAGTTGAATCCCTCATCATCGATAGAATCCTCCCAGAGGGTCATTTTCCCAAAAGTACCAATAAATCCCCCTGGAGCTTTCCCCTCAGTCCCCCTCAAAGTTGGAAAATGCAGGTAATCACAGGAAATCAATTATCTCTCTAATCATTCATCGGAAAGAGTTCTATTAAATCTCATTCGATTCGTTACATTATGAACTAAATATTATTCCTATTCATTACTCCAATAAGACTTACAGTTTTCTTGATAACATTTATATACGTGAAAATTCAGGATTTTCGATTTCATTTTTTTGTTTTCTCCGATTAACTTCTAAGCAGATAAATATATGGGAAGATGTAGCCACTTTCATTGTTCAAGTTTCAAGTTCATTGATGTATATAATCAAATATCGGGGCACCGAGCTTCGCTCCGGATTACAAAAGCATAGTTTATAATATTTATTTATTGATACACAGAACACAATTCTTTCAATTGATTGGGGAAGGATCAACAGGCACAGCCCAAAACTGTGTCGTATAACTTTTATGTATACACTATAAATACGGTAGTCCAAAAAGTAGGTTATGTTCCTTACACTTTTGAATTCCAATTTTCACTCCAAGAATTTGAAAACAGAGAAGTTCGAATTTAGATTTTTCACTAACCAAATTTAATAACAAAATAACACTCACTAATCACTTAAAACTGTAAAATAATTATTAGCTTTGAAAATTTTGATATAGGTACTCTTAATTTAAATAAAAAAATAATGGATCTTGAATATCGTTGGTCATGTCAACAAATCAGATAAGGTTGATCAATTCGGTTTATCAATAATTGCCAGATTATAGATATGAGATCCGCTGATTGATTGCAAAAGTTCAACAACTGAACATAATTCTGTCTCTCTCCCTCCCACACAGGCACTCGCATTTTCCGTTATCAACAGACGAAAAAATTATCATGTGTTTTTGAAGGATGAATAATTATTATCATTTTCATGTCCTTCAGCGAGTTTTCCCAGGAATGAGACCTAGTGAAATCGAATTTTTATATCATAAACCTACTATGTTCCAAATTTTGTGAAAATCGTTAGAGCTGTTTTCGAGATCCGTTGGACATAAATATATATAAATATTAACCATATAAATAACCAAGTGTATAATATATACAGAAATTGCTCGCTTAATATAATATGATGATGGGATATTCATTCCATTATCAAGTGTTCAAATTAGACAGAGTAGGTATTCAAACAAGAAAATACACAAATAAGCTACAAAAATACATTTATAATCTTCATTTTTTTATTTAATAAGTATATTTATTTATTTATTGGATAGAGCTAAGAATACAAGTTTTAGAATATGTGCCACTATTAGGGATGGGTATCGAAAGACAAAACATCGATGTTTTGAACATCGATGTTTTTTTTTTCATCCTAACATCGATAAGTGAAAAACATCGAACAGTAAACATCGATGTTTTTAAACATCGTTTATCGCCCTACGTTTTTATGGATGATACTATTAGTCCAGTCAATAAAGACATAAACAAGGGGGGTGTGCTTGCAATATTTATATTGTAGTTCTGATTTTTTAATATATTATTTGGGTACATAAGAGAAGTCCAGAACCAATTTCTTCATGCAAGATTTCCTTGTGCTAGATACAGAATAGCCCAAAAACCTCGTATTTTCGGCTCATTTTCCAGTTTTCAGCTATTTCTGCCAAATCTCTCCCAGATTATATAATTCTGAAAAAAAATGAGATCACTCGGAACTCTCTATCTCCAATGAGTACTTTGTTATAATTTTTCAAAAATGAGTAAAATTTGAAGAAAAAATCAATTTTGATGAATTTTAGTTTTTAATCAATAATATCTTCCGATTGTTACAATTTAGATGTATATTTCGAAATCCCTCTAGACGTATTTTTGTGCTATACAATCTGAGATCAGGTAGAGCGCTCTATGTCATATAGATTTCCAGGTACACCTGACAACAATGCTCCTTGTATTGTGGAAAACACCTAATTTTCAGCTTCAACCATCATCACCATCTACTTTGTCCTCACATTGATACTTCGCACAATGACATAAGTTCATGGGTAAGAATCACCCGTTAGATGCACTTAATTTCAGTATTTCCTAGTAGAGGCACGCTTAAGGACACCTCAAGGATCAAAATTTCAAACACTTATAATTTACTTTTGACACAATGCTCAGATTTCATCGTACTACACTTCATTCTTCTCGGCTCGCCAAGGCGGTTCAAAATCATGCATCAACAGTCAAATTCGGTCAAAAAATAGAAAATTTATTCTTGAGTGTAGGTACTTATTCATATTCAATACATAAGAAATGACCAATTTCTATATTCAAAGCTATGTATCTCGGTAACCCCTTATTATAAAAATTATTACATGATCTTGAGATGTACAATAGAATTTTCTATTTCATCTGCTGTAAACAATTCATGAAAAAATATGTTCGTAAAGTGAGATTCGATTGTTGAAAAAAATCCGGAAATTGTAGATATTTTTCTCATATTAACGGTTTTGGCAGTTCTATGATAGCGAAAAGTGATTCAAGATGGATTTTAGGCAACTGACGTCTTAGAGGATGAATTTATCTACAATTTGTAATCAATCGTAAGTTTCTATGATGTATCAGACTCGTTTTAGAAACTCTTGATCAACAGTAAAATTACGAAAAAAATGTAAAAACTGAAATCGACATTTTTAAAATCTTAATTTCCAAATTGTTTTGGAATCGAAAGTATTATTTATTGGAGTGGGTAGAGGGGGACAATTTTCACATTCTCACTAGATTTGGAAATTTTATCAGAAGTATTTCACAAGACATGCAACTTTGAATATAGAATTTGGTCATTTTCTGGGTATTGGAATTTGGGCTTAAGTACACTCAACAATAAATTTTCCATTTTTCAACCGAATTTGACTTATTATGCATGATTTTAAACCGCCGTGATGAACCGAGAAGGATGAAGTGTAGTACGATGAAATCTGAGCATTGTGTCAAAAGTTATGTGTTTGAAATTTTGATCCTTGAGGTGTCCTTAAGCGCGCCTCTCCACTAGGAAATACTGAAATGAAGTGTATCTTACGGGTGATTCTCATAGAACATAATCTCAAGAACTTATGTAGTTGCGAAATATCAATGTGAGGACAATGTAGTTGGTGATGATGCTTGAAGCTGAAAATGAGGTGTTTTTCACAATACAAGGAGCATTGTTGTCAGGTGTACCTGGAATATGAGATAGATCGCTATACTACCTGATCTCAGATTGTAGAGCACAAAAAGAGCTTCTAAAGTGACTACAATTTTATCTGGAGCTATTGTTCCAATATTTCAACAGTTACTAACTGGAATCACAGCAATTTTGGACTTATGGTATTCAAGTAACAGTCTTTCGAATAATTGAAGTCAGGTTGTGACTGGAAAGATACATCAACTCTAGTTCACAAGATTTGTCATCTTCATGGTTTAGTCTGAAACCTCTCGGGATATCCTTGAGGATTCGGTCTTGAAATTTCACCCTAAGCTAATTTTAGCAATCATTGATACTCATATCGTATTCATTCAATACCTGATAAATTTTTTAGGAAATGAAAATGGATCAAGTTTTTGTATATGGATATCTGCACTCCTTACAATACGAGGACCTCTTTTCCAGAGCTAGATTAATATTAGAGTTAAACACATGTTGAGGAAATAATTGTAGTAAGAAAAAACTCTTTCTTCCTGAGAAACAAAGAATCCGACCTCTTATTCAATTCTAAATAACTAACTATCCAACCTTGACACGGGCCACAGAAGTAATGTAAATCTTCAAGAGTATCCAACAGTCTCACATAAAAATACAGAGAGCCTGATTGAAAAATAAAAATAGCAATCTGCAGGAAATCAAAACTTATGCGAGATCTTTCACAAGAGTGATCTATATTCACGAAAAACACTAAACAGAATACTACCGGTACACTAAATATGATAGAGATAATGATTGTAATTCTGTTACTATTGCTTATTGCTCTCAAGATAATCCTCTTCAAACAAAAAAAAAAAAAACTTGTATCAAATTAAAAAATTAGAATTGTTTTTATTTTTTAGTTGGGAAAAACATCGGATGACCGATGTCTAGGTAAAACCATCGATAAGTGAAAAACATCGAACAGTAAACATCGATGTTAAAAACATCGATGTTTGATGTTGAAACATCGATGTTTTTAAACATCGATGTATCGATACCCATCCCTAGCCACTATTGCATTTGATGGAAGATAAGGATAATATGAAGGAGTCAGATAAAACTCCATCTATCATAAACTTTATTGAAAAGCATCAACAAAAATTATAGTTATCAAAATTATAGTTATTGTGATTGACGCGTATTGAAAAAGCACACTTCAAATTGATAAATTACATAAGCAAACAATGAAAGCTTGATTTTCATCATCAGCGTGATTAAATTAAGAAAACTATAATATTTAGACGATTAAAAAGTGAAAATTCAGATTCAGCGCATGTCAAAACATGAGATTCAATTGAATAAATTGATTGTTTCATGCGTCATAGTGTAAATAAGATGTAATGTTGAAAGCAAATGTGAAGGGCGTCAGCCGAGCCGTTTCCCCTCCCACGGCGTCAAATAGAATCGCAAATGCATAACTATATACATCAATGGATAAGCAATGAGAGTGGCTTCATTTACTACTTGTGCCATTTTTCCATGAAATACTTGCCAAAACTTTAATCGGAGAAAACCAATAAGTCAAATCGAAAAAACCCTGAATTTTAACATATATATATATATATTATTTTATCAAGAAAACTTTTATTGGAAATATGAATAGGACTAGACTAATATTGTAGTCCATAATGTAAAGAGTCGAATGACATATAGTAGAACTTTTTCCGATGAATTATTACATTTATAATTGATTTCCTGTGATTACCTGCATTTTTCATCTAAAGGGCGGCTGGGGGGAAAGCTCCAGGGGGATTTCTTGGGACTTTTGGGAGCGTGACCTTCTGGGAGGGACCTATCGATGATGAGGAATCCAGTTTTCATCTAATTTTCGGACCAAAACTGCTTTTTTGGACCTTCATTGACTGGGCTGATAACAGTAAAGCTCAACCTTCATTGGTCAACAGATTGGCCAATAGTAGGGCTTCATCCATACCACACATTCTGCTGCTCAATGTTGAAGCTTTCAGTTTACTAGATTGATAATGGTGTAACAACCGAAAGTAGTATCTCAAATTGTTGGTTTTTGTAATATCAAGAAACTAACATTATATGAAAAATAATCTATCTCTCTTTATATATAAAAGTGAAATGACACTGATTCATTCACTCACTCACTCATTCATAATCAACAGAACTAAAAATCTACTTGACCAAATACGTTAAAATTGGGCAGGTTTGTTCTGTTCGCCATCTAGAGGCGCACTAAGAACGGATTTGAAAAATTGCCAAAAAATGTTCAAACTTGGTACATAGGCTCAGCTGAGGTTTAAAAATGCTGTATTGAGAGGGTTTACACAAAAAGTATTGAGAGGGTCTTGGAATAACGCCCAAGTTCGCGTTTTCCTGCGTTTTCTACACCTTCTGAACAATTAATTGACAGATCATGTTCAGATTTGGTACGGAATTCAGCAAGAGTCTAGAAATTTTGTATTGTGAGGAATACAGAATTATGCCAAAGATACGCCCATTATGGGCGGTTTTACTGCGTTCCCCAGCGTTTTTGTGCGGTTTCTCACATTTTTCAAGAATCAATTGAGAGAAAATGTTCAAACTTGGTACAGAAATTCAGCTAGGGTCTAGAAATTTTGTCTTGAGAGGACTTCAAAATTACGCTAAAATACGCCCAATATAGGCGCTATTACTGTGTTTTCCAAGCGTTTCAAGGCATTTTTTCACAGTTTTTTTGCTCTCAAGTTTTTCATTGAGTTTTCAATGCCTTTTTATACATTTCGCAAGCAAATTCATACTTGAGAGGATTAGATATGGATGGTTGTCTAGTTCTCCAAATTATATCTGTTTCAATTTTCAAAGAACTATTAGAATGAAATACAATTATTCTTATCATATCCTAACCAAGTTTCTAATAGAGAAATAACTGAATATTTATCAATTTAGATAAAAATAAAGATTTTTTCGCCCCACTTGGATGTAATGAGCTGGTTTTCGTGCGTCATATGGAGGCCGAAAATGATTGTTTTCTGACCAGGCCGGTAAAAGTTTTACGGCCCTAGGGCTGTAATAGTATATTTCGCACCTAGGGCCGATAATGAGATATTTCCGGCTCGAAATCGGTTTTTAAGTCTGAGGCTGTAGGCCGAGGACTAGAAAAGATTGAGAGCCGGAAATACATTTTTGCCCATGGTGCGAACGCTATTTTTCGCCACACCAAAAAAGAACTTCCCAATATATAAGAAATTAAAAAATAAATAAAATTCAAACAGCCTATTTTGATAGTCTGAATCTTGGTTATGACAACTTTTACTGTCAATTGATTTCAATATAACTAATTAATAATTTACAATAGTGACCATATTTTTATACTATTAATATTAGGCGCGAGCTTTGTGCCTGGTGCAATATATCATGGATAGATGGATGAATAGAATTTTCATTACTATTTTGAAATAATGTGATGAAAAAATTAATATAATTGCATATTTCACAGTTTTGTCTCAAAATATATCTAAAAAATTGATTGAAATTTAAATTACGTTAACTAATATAAAAAATAGGTAATAAAAGTCGAAATTCATCGACAAAGAAAAAGTCATTGACCGAGATTCGAACCTAGATCATGTTTGTTATTCACTGAGCTTTTAGTTCTGATGTATTACGCCTTTACGCTCTCGGCCATTGCGTATTGTTGAACATAGGGGTCTGACTGATAACACTTAGCATACATGTAATACTGTACTGTACTATAACTAGACTTCTAAAATGTTTACTTCACTCCTAAAAAGCGTACAACAGACTTTGGCTCATGACTTATATTATTAAAATTAATATTATTATCTGTCTCACAATAACATTTTCACTCTGAATTAAGTCAGG